>NC_056744.1:1526177364-1526354864 GCF_019279795.1 Protopterus annectens
AAACCGCACGCCCCATCCCAACTAATTTGAAAAGAAAATATTAAGATACAACCAAACACCCTAATACTGGGTGATTTCAACTACCCTGCCATTAACTGGGAAAACTACTCCCCTACCAACACCTTTGCTCAACATTTCATGGAATTCATAAATTCCAATGCCCTAGAGCAACTAATTCATAGTCTCACCAGGGGTACCAATATTTTAGACCCGGTCATTACCAAAATGGGAGATCGATGCTCCAAACCAGTGGTCACCCCCTTGTTGGCCAGATCAGCTAATCACCCTTGACATCCACACCCCCCCCGCCCTTTAAGGAAACCTCTGGAAAAACTTCTCCAGAGCCAACTTCATGCTTCTCAAGTCAGAAGTAACAAACTTCATGACATCCATGCAGATGGGAACTGGAAGTTCAACTGCTGAATCCTACACTAAGGTGCTGTACGAGCAAATTCACTTGTGCATGTACTAAGTCATCCCAAATAGAACCATGATGCTGTCCTCTAAAAAAAAGGAAGCCTATCTGGTGGTGCCCTGCCATAAACAAGCTGTACAGCAGAAGAAAGAAACTGTTGCAGAAAAGAGGAAGAATCCAGGATTCAAAAATTCCCTCACCAGCCTCAGTAGAAAGCTGAGATCCCTCATAAAATCTTCCAAAGCTAGTTACTAAAACAAAATTGTCAAAGATTCCAAAGACAACCAGAAGGCATTCTGTAGCTGTGTCAAAAATCTAAATGGCAATGCTCAGATCTGCACTGAGCTACAGTAGAATGGCACTAGATATACTGATCCCATGGATATTGCAATATCCTGGCAGATACATTCTGTGCCAACTACACCCCCTCTTACCCCCTAAAGGGGCCATCTCAATACCAATGCCAAATTCTGGTAATCATGGCCACTCAGGTAAAAACTGTACTCTCCAAATCCAAGAATACAGCATCCATGGGACCAGATGACATCCCGGGCTATGTACTGCATGAACTACAAAATGAACTGGCACTTCACCTATGTGTCATGTTTAATCATAGCCTCACCTCAGGCTTTGTGCCCTCAGAGTGGTGCACAGCTACAGTCATCCCACACCACAAGGGGGGATCCACTTTGGATCCTGGGAACTACCGTCCCATCAGTCTGACTAGCCTGATCTGCAAGGCCATGGAACGTATTGTCATGGAACTTATAAACAAAGATATTGGCAACCTTCAAACACTGGACCCCACCCAGTTTGGGTTCGTGAAGGGCCGATCTTGCCTCCTGAACCTGATCGACTTCTTTGAATCAATCAGTCTCCAGAGCCGTGGATAAGTGTAAGTTGGTTCACACAGCCTACTTGGACCTTGCTAAGGCTTTGGACACTGTCCCCCACTCTGGAATCATAGATAAACTTACTAAGCTGGGCATGAATCCCTACATCTCTCGATGGTTTGAAAACTGGCTTACTGACAGAACACACACTGTAAAAGTAGCTGACTCCAAATCCAGCTCCAGACAAGTAACAAGTGGTGTAGCACAGGGTTCTGTATTGGGACCACTCTTGTTTGGCATCTACTTCTCTGAAGTACAGGCCAACACAAGGGGACTCTGGATTTCAAAGTTTGCAGATGGCTGTAAGCTGGGAGACATTATTGAATCCACAAATTATGTGGATATACTACTAATGGGTTTTACCGAAACAGATTCCTGGTGGCAGAGCCATGTGCTCAAGCTAAATGCCAAAAAATGTATAGTTGTCCCCTTTTGGGAAAAAACACATACCTATGAACTACCACATAGGTGGCAGTACACTAAACACCGAAAGTGGGATAAGAGACCTAGGGACACAGGTGGACAGTGGTCTCACCTTTGATAACCACATAGCCACAGCAGTTAGAAAATCCTTCTACGTGGCACACCTCATCACTAAGTGTTTTCATGCAGAAAAAAGGTCATTGTCCCTCTGTACTCATCCCTCATTAGACCCATTATAGAATACAATGCCCCGTTTGGTATGCACCCCACAAGACATCTGCAGCAACTAGAAAAGCCGCAGAAATACCTCACAAAAAGGATCATAGGCCTAAAGCAGATGCCTTATGCTGACTATCTCCAGCTATACTCTGTTGCATATCACCTACTCAGAGGCGATCTCTGCCTAACATACAAGGCCATGTTAAACCCTGAGTTGTTTGACACGCTACACTTAAAGAAATCCTAATCCCTTCGAGCCACATGCTCTAGGGATATTAACCTTGTCATCACGATGAATAGAACATGCTGGAGGGATAGGTTCCTGACCCAGAAACTCCCCATAATTTGGAATAGGCTGCCCATACGTGTTAGGCAGAGCACCTCAATGGTCCTCTTCAAAAGGAACCTTGATGACTGGGTGGGAGATAGGAAATTCACCCTGGGGATCACATCAGTAGCCCTGCTTGACAGGGGTCCAGGAAAGTAAATATTTGTGGGAAGCAATAACCAGGCAATTGTTATGGCTAGGCTTGAATAGGCCCTAGGGCTGATAGCCAGGGAGGAGTTCAGATTTGTGAGTATTTGGGAACAATGGGTTAAGCATGGTAGATAATAGGCATGGGTAAGAGAAATCCTAGCTTCAGTATTTAGGAATTTGTTGTTCCTGTACAGTAGTCCTAGTATTTGGTGTTTTTTTTATACAATCGTTAATGTGAAGATCGAATTTTAGTTGGTTGTCAGTGGTGATGCCAAGGAGTTTTGTGCTAGTTTCAACTTCTGTAGGAGTATTGTTTAGGTACCATATTGAGAAGGAAACTTTAATGTGGTTTGCAGATTTAGGTAGAAAGAGTAGTAATTTTGTTTTCTTAGGGCTGAGGATGAGTTGATTATTAGTGAGCCATGTCTCTACTGAGTCGAAATATGTCTGAGTATTTGTTAGGAGTTCTAAGGGGGAATTAGTAGTAGTTAGGAGTGTAGAGACATCTGCATATTAGACAATGTTAGATTGAGGACAAGAGGAGTGAAGTGAGTTGGTGAAGATATTAAAGAGTAGAGGTCCAAGAATGAAACCTTGGGGAACACCAGTTCTTACTGAGAGAGGGGTAGATAGTGTTGAGTCCCATCATACTGACTGCAGCCTATCAGAGAGATAGGTAGAAAACCATGCAACTGTATCAGGGGAGAAGTTTAGGTCTACAAGTATATAAGTAGCAGAGTGTGTGAGACAGTGTCAAAAGCCTTAAAAAGGTCAAGGAATAGACAGAATGAGTTTGTGATCATCTTTAGCCATGGGTAAGGTCATGAGAAATGATAGTAGAGCTGTGGTTGTACTATGCTTGGAAAGGAAGCCATGCTGTGTTGGAGTGAGAAGTTTTTCTTGTAAGAGATAATGCATAATTTGTTTGTGTATACATGTCTCAAGGATTTTGGAGAGAAGGGAGAGGATAGCGATATGTCTGAAATTAGATATTTCTCTGGAGTTACCTCCTATATGAATAGATTTATGGGCAAATAGACAAGCTAGATTCTAAAAGAAAGAAGGTCTTTTCTTTTCTGTTTTTCTTTAATAACGGGGAACTGCAGTTCACTGAAATAACGTAGTTATGCCAGGGGTTTTAGAAAGGGACATGCAGTAAATTAGGCATCGATAGAGTACTAATTAAAAAGGAATGGAATATGGTATCTCTGAGTATATTACTGGGGACTCCTGTGAAGCAAGGGCAGAAAAGCTAAGTCAAAAGATGGTGCCTTTCTGCATCAGGTTTTTTGATTCCTCTGTAATTAAGCGAGAGTGGCAGGGAGGTGTGCAGGTTCAAGGTGGGGGAGGGAAATAGACACAAAGTAAAACAAGGTTGTGAGCCAGAAAAACTGGACTAGGCCAGCTACTAAGAAAACAATTGGGGAAACCAAGCTCAGTCAATTCCAAGTCAGTGTAGTGCAGTATTTTCCCAATAACTACAAGCTCTACTAATCTAGTACAGCATGATGAAAAGGACCCCCACTTCTATAGGGAAAAACAATTGAAGTATGGGCTGCAGGTACATAGGTGAACCTTTTCCAAGAGAAAGAAAAGTAGTCTTAAGTAAATGACCTAGGAATACAATACAATAGGAAGATAACAAAATTGGGGGGGGGGGGGCTATATCAAAAAGTCTTCAGTTTAGAGGGCAGATCATATACAACTCTAACAAACACTAGTGTAGCCAAAAGCACTTTAGTGTTTCACCAAAGCAGGGCCTCAGTGCAGGGCAACCAGACAGCCTTTGGTTTATTGCAGGTTGGCCAATACATAGAATAAAACTTTTGTGGGGGGACTGGAAATAAAAAAGAAAAGTAGGTAAATATTAGGTCTGAAGTTTTAAATCACTTTGATTACTACGTAACTAAGATAGAGGATGCAGGGGAGGAGCAGTATACCTTGTAAGAAACAGCACAATTATATTAACAACACAAAATGCAAGGATAGCAGAGAAAAAAAACACAAAAGGTAACTGCAGTTGATACCAAGCTTAAATTATAACTTACACTACACTATTATGTATTGTTATAAAGGTTATGAAGAGAAAACAGTAACTACTAAGATGCTGCACACAGTTTAGAATTCTCCAACTAAAAGTCAGAAATAACAGTGATGCTAAGTAGAAACAGAGTCACTTGTATCCCTCAGAGGTTACAGTAAGTTCTGCTCTCATTACCAAATAGGTTACTCATCTAAAAGTACACATAGCAGGTGACAATATTCACATTAGTGAATAAAGCAGCATTTTACCTGTTATTTTAAGCCACAATATGCTATGAATGTAATTCTATGCTGACATAACAAAAACACTCATATGCAGGGCAATAGAGTAAAGCAAACAAAACAAAAATGCTTTTGAAATACAAGTCCATAAAACAAGTGACCAAATAGAGCTGTTAACAACTAAAAATATGCATGACAAAAACAAATACCATGTGTGAAACTTCACAAAAATAGCACTAAGAATCACAAACAAAAACAATACCAGGTAGTACTTACATGCGAGCACACTACTGGGGATTCCTATGAAACAAGGGCAGAAAAGCCAAGTTAAAAGACGGTCCCCTTCTGCATCAGGTTTTTTGATTCCTCTGTAATTAAGCAGGAGTGGGAGGGAGACATACAGGTTTAAGATAGGGGAGGAAGATAGACACAAAGTAATACAAGGTTGTGTTCCAGAAAAAACTGGACTAGGCCAGCTGCTAAGAAAACAATCAGGGAAACCAAGCTCAGTCAATTCCAGGTCAGTGTAGTGCAGAATCTTCCTAATAACTACAAATCTTGTGCTACTAATCTAGTACAGTGTGTTGAAAAGGACCACCACTTCTATAGGGAAAAACAATTGAAGTACGGGCTGGGGGGGGGGTTGTGTGCACACTTGAAGTATGGGCGGGGGTGTGTGTGTGTGCACGCTTACAGTAAAAGGGTATAGCAAAAAGTCTTCAGTTTAGAGGAGAGATTAAATACAACTCTAACATACACTAGTGTAGATGAAAGCACTTTAGTATTCCACTGACGCAGGGTCTCACAGTGCAGGGCAACCAGACAGCCTTTGGTTTATTGGAGGTTGGCCAAGACACGGAATAAAACTTTGACAGAGTTAAGCCCTCAGGCCAATCAGATAAATACACACTAAGCCTTGCATCAGCAGTTCCCAACTCGGATGGGTTGAATTAGCCCTCTGCTCCCACCAGAGAAAGAATAAAAAACAAAAGACAGAACTCCTGCAGTATCAGGAATCCTTGGAAATATGTTCATAAACTCCTACAAACACAGAAAAACTTTGCAAGACTTAGAAATATTTTGGCAAACTCAGGAGAACTTTGGCAAACTCAGAAAAGCTTTTGCAGTTTCAGAGAAGGTTAGGAAATATCAGAGTACATTTAAAACAACCTAAGAGCAGTACAGTAACAAACAAATGGCATTTCAGTGCAGGCTAAAAAGGGTGATAAATGCAACCAAATCAATAAATTCAGCACAGAACTATTTAATAGCACTGAGATAGTTAGAGCAAGTGCAGAAAAATACTTATATCAGCTTTGTAGCCTTCCACCAGCAGTTGTCAACTTATTCAAAAGGCTGCTGGGAAAACACCATTAAAAAGCATTCATTCATATGAGTGTTTTCTTATCTGTAACTATATAGATACATATACAAGTATATTTATCGAAAGAATGAAAGTAAAAACAACAAACATTTTAGAATGAAGCTAAAATAATCTAAAACAGGAGACACTAAAACTAATATTATTTTTTTCACAGTCATGCTTATGGTGTTTTTTAAATATATGTATGACAAGATATATATATATATATATATATATATATATATATATATATATATATATATATATATATATTTATATATGTATTTATTTATTTATTTATATATACATGTATAATATGAGTCAACTGAAATTTGTTGTTCCTATCATTGGTTGACATCTGTTTAGCTTACAAAATGTAGTCAGCTACTCAGATGGTCGAAAGGTGTGAGATTGAACAATTCTAGGGGTTGTGAAATATGCTCTTTCCCCAACATTGTGGCATCTCAGAGTTAGTATGTATAATTAGCAGGGTTGTGGGGGTGCAGAGGGCTTTCCCCTGCAAAAAACAATGTTTTATCATAGTTTTGCATGTGATGAGACTGTTGAGCTGTGCATGGGTAGTAGCGTGTCAATGTTTGCAAAGTCAACATTTTGTGGTAAATGTTGATATTTGGATGTTTCTTTTAATGTTAGTACACCTATACAAATATATATATATGTTTACTATCAAAATCTCGCAACTGACAATTGCGAGTGTGCATATGTGTCACCCAAAATGTTGTAAAAACCATTACCAATCGCTCACATGACTGAAAGAAGGAAATAAGGAAAGTCAACAACTCAAGAATGTCGACTTCACTGAAAATACCTACACTTCTGGTTATGTGCTATGAATGTTTGCCCCCCCCACCCCCTGCTACTTACAAACTTCAAGATTGCACTAAGGAAAGGGTATAGTTCCCGATACCCACTATAGTGCAATCTCCGTTCAAAATAACAAATCCACAAGAGCGAATGCACACTAGCATTCGCTCTTGTGGATTTGTCATTTTGAAAATCAGTATTACAACAACTTGGGTTCATAGGTTCATACTAGGCTATCTGCCCTGGGGCATTTACAAGCCTAGCCCGAGTGTGTTTGGCTTTCACCACCCTTACTTAGAATTGAGTTTGCTATGCCCTTTTTAAGGTTAGTTTACTGAGCCTCTGTCTAGCAGAGACACAGAAGTAATCCCCGGGGTGAATCTACGATCTCCCATCCACTCATCAAGATTCCTCTTGAAGAGAGTCAGTGAGGTGCTCTTCCTAACATGGATCAGTATTCTATTCCAAAGTGAAGGGAGTGTCTGTGTTATGAATCTGTCCCTCCAGCACATTTTATTTAGCTCTGTGCTGAGGTTCAAATCCCTCGAGTGCGTGGTTCTAAGGGATTTGGATTTTCTGAGGTGGAGCATGTCCATTAATTCTGGGTTAGACATAGCTTTGTATACCAGGCATAGATTGCCTCGAAGTAGGCAGTATGCAACTGAGTAAAGTTGGAGTTTCTTTAACCTGGCAGCATATGGCATCTGCTTGAGACCCTTGATCCTCTTTGTGAGGTACTTTTGTGGACTTTCCAGCTGCTGCAGGTGGCAGGTAAGGTACATCCCAAAAGGGGCATTGTATTCTATGATGGGTCTGATGAGGGATGAATAGAGGGGCACTATTACCTCCCCTGATTTGGATGTGAATCCTTTCGTGATAAGGTGGGCTATGTAGAAGGTCTTTCTAACCACTTTGGCAACGTGGTTGTCAAAGGAGAGATTGCTATCAACTTGGGTCCCCAGATCCCTAATTACATCTTCTGTATTTAATGGGTTTCCACCTATATGGTAGTTTGTGGGCACTTTATTTTTGACAAAGGGTATGACTATACACTTCTTGGCATTCAGCTTTAGGCCATGGCTCTGGCACCAGTTATCCGTCTCTGTGAGACCTTTTTGAAGGATGTTCGTGTCAGCTGGAGAGTCAATAATGGCTCCCAGCTTGCAGTCATCCGCAAACTTAGTCAGCCATAGTCCTCCCGTGCTGGCCTGTACCTCGGAAAAGTAAATGCTGAACAAGAGAGGTCCCAGGACCGAGCCCTGTGGGACACCACATGTGACCGGTTTCGTGTCAGACATGACTCCGGCAATTCTGACTCTGTGGGTTCTGTCTTTGAGCCAGTTAGCCACCCATCTTGTGACATAGGGGTTTATGTTTAAGCTGGATAGCTTATCTATGATGCCTGAGTGGGGTATTGTGTCAAATGCCTTTGCGAGGTCCAGATAGGCCGTGTGGACTACCTTCCCTTCATCTATGGCCTTGGTGACTGTTTCGAAGAAGTCAACTAGGTTCAAGAGGCAGGATCTGCCCTTGACAAAGCTGAACTGAGTAGGATCCAATGTCTGTAGTTCCCCAATGTCTTTGTTTATGAGTTCCATGATGATCCTCTCCATGGCTTTGCAGATAAGGCTAGTCAGGCTTATGGGGCGATAGTTTCCAGGGTCTGTTGAGGCACCACCTTTGTGGAGCGGGACCACTGTTGCTGTACGCCATTCTTTGGGTACATATCCTGTAGTGTGGCTGAGATTGTACAGCATTTTTACGTGTGGGTTTAGTTCTTCTTGGAGTTCGTGTAGGACGCAACCCAGGACACAGTCTGGTCCCATTGAGGCAGTGTTTTTTGCCTTGGAAAGGGCGGCCTTCACCTGGACATCTGAGATGTTTGGGAGGCTGCACTCTACTGGGATAGATATTTGCTCTTTGGGGGGGAAGGGGGGGAGAAGTTTGCACTGAACCTGTCTGCCAGGATGTTGGCAATGTCTGTAGGTTCAGTGTATTTTTTGTCATTTAGAATCAACTCTGAACATACCTGGGAGTTGCATCCCAGGTTCCTAACATAGCTAATGAAGGCCTTGTGATTGTCTTTTGTGTCCTGTGCAGTTTTTCTTTCGAAACTGGCCTTGGAGGATTTTATATGAGGGATCGTAATTTTTTGCTAGCACTGATCAGAGATGCCTACCCTTTTAGGGATTTTGCTCTATCATGTAGAAGCTTCCTCCTTCTGTTGTACAACTTATTTATGGCTGGGGTCCACCAGACTGGACACCTGCCTTTGGACGCTTGGGGCTTGGTTTTGTTTGGGATAGCATGGTCCATGCACTCCTGGAGGTGTCCATAGAATGCGTTTATGTAGGATTCCGTGGTTTGGGCCGTAGTTTCCACCAATCCTGGGGCCTTGAAGGTTTCCACTTCAGATTTGAGAAGTGGGAAGTTCGCTTTTGAGAAGTTCTTTACTGTGGTTTTCTGGGCTGGGGGCGGGGTCGGGTTTTGGATATCCAGTGAAATTAATTTATGGTCTGATCTTACCAATGAGGGGAGTACCCCTTGTGTGGAGCATAGGGTCCCCATGTTGGTGATGATCAGGTCCAGTATGTTTTCCCCTCTTGTGGGAATTTTGACCAGTTGTTCCATAGCATTTGAGTTTATGAATTCCAGGAACCTTTGGGCAAGGATGTTGGGGCTTGAGTAATGCTCCCAGTCAATGTTAGGGTAGTTGAAGTCACCCAATATAATGGTGTTTGGAGAGATCTTCTTGTTCTCCAGTGTTTTTAGGAAAGCCGAGTGGGATTCCTGATTTTGAGATGGTGGTCTGTAGCATGCTATAAACTGAAGTGGAGTTTTGCCCACTGTTAGTTGCACATGGATGGTTTCTGATGCTTCGTGCAATGCTACTAACCTAGAGGTGTGGGTATCCTTGATAAATATAGATACTCTCCCTCCTTTTGTGATTTGGTCCAGGTTTTGGGGACGAAAAGCATGGTATGAGGTATAACCTGGTAGTGTTGGGGTGCTCTCTGGAGCCTTGAACCAGGTTTTTGTCACTGCACAGATATCAATGTTCTCCATACTGAGGAGAGATTCGAGTGCTTGCATTTTGAGGTTTAGACCTCTGGCGTTTAGCAGCATTACCCTTAGTTTCTTGTTCTTAGTGTTTTCTAAGGAGGTGGGTTTGACTTTTGAGCCTTGCCTAAAAAAGGAACTATAGGGGTGGCAAGAGGCTTTGCCAGTATCTGAAAGCCCAGGGGAGATAGGTGCAAGCCATCCCTTGTGAAGCAACATGGCTTGTCAAGCATGTCATCCCAGGCTGACAGACACTGGATCCCCTTTGAATGACACCACAATTTTAGCCAATTATTAAAATCGATCATTTTGTCTTTATATTGTGGCATCATTCTAGGTGAGGGTAAGATGCTGCTCAAGGTCAGAGTCATACCGGCCTGGGCTACATGTCTCTTTTCATGTAGTCGAGGGAGGTATGTCTCAGGTCGTTCACACCAGCGTGTACTATGACCGAGTCATACTTGTACTTGCTTTGGAGTGACCTGAGTGCTTGCGGATCCTAGTGCCCAACAGGCAGCTCACTGTGACCTTCTTTTTGTTCAGCCTGGTGAGTGGAACGTCAGTGTGCCTGACTATAGAATCACCTATTACAAGTGTGTCAGGTGTGTTGTTCTGCCTTAAGGGCTGTGACTGTTTGGCACTCTGACTTTGCGGGCTATGTCTTGCTCGTGTTTTGTTGTGTGATAGCATTTGCTTGGATGTTTGCTTTGGAGGTCTCTGCTGTTTAGGTAGATTTTTGATTAGAGCCTCCGAATATGTTTTTGTGTGCTTGTGTGGTTGGATTGCTGTTGTGGTAGGACTATGTGAGACTGGATTAGTGCTGTGTGATGTTACCTTCTCCTCCAGTCTGGTTACACCTGTTTTGAGGTGAGAGAGTTTGGCCTCCAGTTTGGCTATATGGTTGCATCTCTCACATATGTTTGATCCTGTTTGGAGGAGGAGAGGGTTGTCAGTGTACATGAGACAGTTGTAACATTACCTCAAGATTCCCAGATTCACCAGTTGGACTGGAGAGGAGACCACTAACTGACCTTTGGACATGCTAGAGTAGTATAGGGGACTCTTTTATCACACAGTTAAAAGGACCAATAGGGGACAAGGTAGTCTTAGAAGATATATGAGGATGTAGTGCTTTTAGTATATTAGTGCTAAAATGCAAAATTGCTTATTTGGGCAAGTGCAGGGTCTTAGATTGAGAATAGGATGCTTACTTTGAGAATTAGAGCAGTTCCAAGGGAAAAAGTGAAGAGCAGACTCAGTGGAACCGGAAAAAGTTTAAACCCGATTAGGCGGTGCTGCCCAATGCTGCTCTATGCGCACAATCACGCAAAACTGCGCAAAAGCGGATTTTTATGCAGGGAACTTCAAAGAGCTATAAATGGTCCAAAATGACCAATTACTACTAGATTCTTGTGCTGAGGTCACTCCATTAGGGACAGATAGGGTGCTCAAGGCTCCCCACTCCCACTGGTGAGCAAAGAACTTCCTTCTATCCAAGTAAGGTAATGGGCAACACAGGAACTATCCCAAAGTCCAGAATACAGCAAATCCTGTATAGAGGACTGTTCTAGCCAAGGAAAGGCAGGAAACAAGGATTTTTTTGTTTTTTTTTTTTGTTTTTTTTCAAGAAAACAACAGGAAAATGCAGGAAAACAACAGTATTTTAAATGCACAGGCTAGCACACTTGAGTGGGCAGCCTCAACAGTTAATTTAAACAAACAAACTTTAACTTAAGTGCAGGTGATAAAAAATGCTAAATACAGTTAAATTAGCAGTTTAACTTCGTTTTCAGCAAGAAAGAAAGGTTGCACAGGTAGAAACAGCAAAAATATACTTATATCTTGAAAGTAGTCACTTTTTTTCGATTCCCTGCTGCTAGCACCACTCTGCAGGACCACGAGGAGCTGTTGCTGAGTAGTATAAGCAAAAAAAAAAATGCTCACAGGCAGATTTTTATGCAGGGAACTTTAAAGTGTTAGAAATGGTCCAAAATGACCAATTACTACTAGATTCTTGTGCTGAGGTCACTCCTTTAGGGACAGATAGGCTGCTCAAGGCTCCCCACTCCCACTGGTAAGCAAGGAACTTCCTTCTATCCAAGTAAGGTAATGGGCAACACAGGAACTATCCCAAAGTCCAGAATACAGCAAAGCCTGTATAGAGGACTATTCTAGCCAAGGAAAGGTGGGAAACAAGGATTTGTTTTGTTTTTTTCAAGAAAACAACAGGAAAATGCAGGAAAACAACAGTATTTTAAATGCACAGGCTAGCGCACTTGAGTGGACAGCCTCAACAGTTAATTTAAACAAACAAACTTTAACTTAATTGCAGGTAATAAAAAATGCTAAATACAGTTAAATTAGCAGTTTAACTTCGTTTTCAGCAAGTAAGGAAGGTCGCACAGGTAGAAACAGCAAAAATATACTTATATCTTGAAAGTAGTCGCTTTTTTCGATTCTCTGCTGCTAGCACCACTCTGCAAGACCACAAGGAGCTATTGCCGAGTAGTATAAGCGAGAAAAAATGCTCACAGGCGGATTTTTTTGCAGGGAACTTCAAAGAGCTAGAAATGGTCCAAAATGACCAATTACTACTATATTCATGTGCTGAGGTCACTCCTTTAGGGACAGATAGGCTGCTCAAGGCTCCCCACTCCCACTGGTGAGCAAAGAACTTCCTTCTATCCAAGTAAGCTAATGGGCAACACAGGAACTATCCCAAAGTCCAGAATACAGCAAAGCCTGTATAGGGGACTATTCTAGCCAAGGAAAGGCGGGAAACAAGGATTTTTTTGGGTTTTTTTTTTGTTTTTTTCAAGAAAACAACAAGAAAATGCAGGAAAACAACAGTATATTAAATGCACAGGCTACCGCACTTGAGTGGGCAGCCTCAACAGTTAATTTAAGCAAACAAACTTTAACTTAAGTGCAGGTAATAAAAAAACGCTAAATACAGTTAAATTAGCAGTTTAACTTTGTTTTCAGCAAGAAAGGAAGGTTGCACAGGTAAAAACAGCAAAAATATACTTATATCTTGAAAGTAGTCGATTTTTTCAATTCTCTGCTGCTAGCACCACTCTGCAGGACCACAAGGAGCTGTTGCTGAGTAGTATAAGTGCAAAATTTTTTTTTTTTTGAGATGGAGGAAACAGAGCATATTAAGATACTATAGGGGAATGCCCTTCCCAAGTGCTGTCTCTGTACACTGCAGAGGAGATGGGACTGGTAAGAGTATCCAAAATCAAAATATGATCTCACTGTACTCAGTTGAGTGAGCAAATGAGGTGGGTCCAAGAGGAGTGTGCAAAAAGAGATTTACAGCAGGGGCGGGCAATTCCAAAGCCACCTAAAATTAACACCACAACAAGAAACAGGGAGGGGGGATGGGGAACTACTGCAGAGATTCAGAGACACACACAATATTTACTGAATCCAAGACACACAATATTTACTCACTCAAATCTTAAATAAGTGCAGAAAATATACTTAAATCAGCTTATGTCCAGTTGATGTATGCAGACAAGTCTCAGTAGACAGCAACTCGATTTAAAATGATCATTAAATCAGCTTATGTCCAGTTGATGTATGCAGACAAGTCTCAGTAGCCAGCAACTCGATTTAAAAAACTTGTAACATTACCTTTCCCCTTTCCAGGTCGTGTAACTGACATGTAACATTTTGATGGTAAACTATATATATATATATATATATATATATATATATATATATATATATATATATATTTATGGTCTATATTAGAACACTGAATATTTAAAATGTCGAGTGTTCTAATATCGACCCGTTTTCAGCGAATGCTGAAAATATCAAAGAAGCAGAAAACCAAATTCTTTCCTAGGGAAAGAATTTGGTTGTCCATTTCTGTTGCTTCGGTATTTTCAGTGCTCTGGTGGAAAGTTACAGATTGGGTTCAGGTAAGTGTGCGATTGAGTCCGGGTTAGGTATGTATGCGATTGTGTGGACATGAGGGTTATGTGGGTTAGGTGAGTTAGGGTTACGGTGCGGGTAAGGTATGTGTGCGATTGTGTGGACTTGAGGGTTAGGGCGGGTTAGATGAGTTAGGGTTAGGGCGTGGGTGAGGTGAGTGTGCAATAGTGATGGACCTTAGGGTTAGGGTTTGGGTTAAGGTAAGTGGATAGTTAGTGGTGTGTGTATAATTTAGTGTAGGGTTAGGTGTAAGAGGTTAGCTGCATGTGTGTGGATTGCTGTTTGTCTGGTGTGCTTGTGTTGTATGTATGTGTTTTGGTACAGCAAATTTTTTCCCTAGGAAAAAATTTGCTGTTCTGAATGTTCGATGTTTCGTATTTTCGATTGGTAGGTTTCGATATTAGAACACCCAACATTTTGAATGTTCGGTGTTCTAATGTAGACCCGATATATATATATATATATATATATATATATATATATATATATATATATATATATATATATATATATATATATATATATATATATATATATATATATATATATATATACACACACACACACACACACACATATATATATATATATATATATATATATATATATATATATATATGTCCCGGAGTCTGTGGTGGCTCCCCCTTTGTGGAGTGGGATAACCATTGCTGTGCACCATTTTGCAGGCACATAGCCTGTGGTGATGCTGTGATTGAACATGGAGTTTAGGTGGAGGAGGCTAGTTTATTTTGGAGTTCATGTAAGACGTAGCCTGGGATGTTGTCCGGTCCCATGGACGCTGTGTTTTTGGCTTTAGGGAGTGCCATTTTAACTGCATGTTTGTGATTAATGGTGCACTACAATCATTTGGTATAGTTATAGGCTGCTTGTGGGGTGAGAGGGGAGTAAAGGCAGCACTGAACTTGTCTGCCAAGATGTTGGCAATATCAGTTGGCTCTGTATATTTTGTGCCATTCTGCTGTAGCTCGACACAGATCTGGGTGTTGCCATGGAGATTCTTGACATAGCTAAAGAATGCCTTGTGGTTGTCTTTTGGATCTGTGGCAATTTGTTTTTCCAAAATCACTTTGGAGGATTTTAAGAGCGATCTTAGCTTCTTACTGAAGCCGTCTGGGAGTTCCTCCATTTGTGGGTTTTTACTTTCTTTTACAACAGTTTCTTCCTTCTGTTGTAGAGTTTGTTAATGGCAGGGGACCACCAGATTGGCTTCCTTTTTTTGGATAATAGCATCATGGTTTTGTTAGGGATAGCACGATCCATGCACTCATGCAGGTATTTGTAGAGTGCTTTTGTATAGGAGTCAGCAGTCGTGACTGTATTATCCATCTGCAGGGGCATTGCGAAGTTAGCCACTTCTGTTTTGAATAGTGTGACGTTCGCTTTGGAGAATATTTTTCTATGGTTTCCTTGTGTGGGGGTGGGGTCGGGATGTGGATATCTAGGGTGATTAGTTTATGGTCTGATCTAACCAGCGAGGAGTTGATCTCGGGTGTTGAGCACCGGTCACCCATGTTGGTAATGACCAGGTCCAGAATATTGTTCCCCCTGGTGAGGGTGTTGACAAGATGAACCATGGCATTACTTTATAAAGTCCAGGAATCATTTAGCAAGGGGATTAGTACAAAAGTAGTTTTCCCAGTTTATGTTCAGGTAATTGAAATTTCCCATTATTAGGGTATTTGGTTGGACCCTCATTTTTTCCAATGTCTCCAGGAACGAGGAGTGTAGGTCTTGGGTCATTGTGGGGGATCTGTAACAAGCTACAGTTTGGAATGCATTTTTGCCCTGGGTTAGTTGCACTTGGATGATCTCAGAGGTATTGTTTTGTGCAACTAGCCTGAAGGTGTGGGTATCCTTGATGACTATGGACACACCTCCGCCCTTAGTGTTTTGGTCCGGGTTTTGTACCCGAAACATGTAGTATGAATTATAGCCTGGTAGTGCTGTGGTGCTCTTGGGAGCCTTGAACCAGGTCTCAGTCACCGCACAGATGTCAATGTTCTCCATTTTGAGGAATGCCTCGAATGAGTGCATTTTGAGGTTTAGATTCCTAGCATTGAGCAGCATTACCCTCAGTTTTTTGTCACTTGTAGTTCTTATGGTGGTGGGTTTGTCTTTTGAGCCTTGTCTAAAAAAGGCACTATGAGGGCAGCAAGAGCTTTGGCCAATATCCGGAATCCCAGGGGTAACAGGTGCAGGCCATCTTTGGTGAAGCATCGTGGCCTGTCAAGCATGTCATCCCAGCAGACAGATACTGGATCCCCTTTGAATGACACCAGAGGCTTAGCCAATTGTTGAAGTTGATCATTTTATCCTTGTACAGTGGTATCATTCTTGGTGAAGGCCAGATGCTACTCAGGTCTAGGGTCATACCTGCCTGGGCTACAAGATTGGAGAACTCTTCCATGTCTCTTTTCATGTAGTCCAAAAAGGTATGTCTCAGGTCATTCACACCAACATGTACAATGACAGAGTCATATTTGTACTTGCTTTGTAGTGACCTGAGTGCATGCGTTATGTGGTGGATTCTGGCACCTGACAAGCAGCTGGCAGTAACCTTCTCTTTGTCCAACCTGGTGAGCAGGACATCAGTGTGCCTGACTATAGAGTCACCTATGACTAGTGTGTTGGGTATTATGTTTTACCTTATGGGCTGTGGTTGTGTAGCACACCTAGTTTGTGGGCTATGTGTTGTTTGGGATGCGCTGGAGGGAGGAGGTTGCTTGTATGTCTGTTTCAGAGGTCTCTTTTGCCTAGACAAATTTAGATTTTTACTCAGAGCCTCCGTATATGTCTTGGTGTTTCTATGTGTGGGTATTGGAGGTGATGGTTTGGTAGGTCTATGTGTGATGAGTGGGGTGCTCTGAGATTTTACCTTCTCCTCTTGACTGTCTGTTCCAGTCTTGGTTGGAGAGAGCTTTGCATCTAGATTGGCTGTATATGTGCATCTGTTGCAGGTATTAGTGTTTAGTGGCAGGAGGAGAGGGTTGTCTGTGTACATGAGGCAGTTGTAACATTGCCTCAAGATTCCCAGGTTCATCAGGTAGTCTGGAGAGTATAGAGGGATCTGTCTCTTGGACATGCCTGAATAATCAGTAAAGACTGTTCTCTTTTGTTTTGTTGGGAGGTGATAAAGACTTTTATTTTTGTCAAGTAGGGAAGTATATAGACTATTCCCTCCTGGCTTGTGAGGGGGTTGAGGGCTGGGGGTTATTTAGTGTTACAGCAGATTTGGAACAAGTGCTGGGCTAGAAGATACGGGTCTAAGTGCTTAGGCTGAGACTGACTAGTTATATGGGAAAAATTGAAGAGCAGACTTTTTGTAGTCTGGGATAGTTAACCCTAGCTAACCGGCGCTGCGTGGTGAGTAAAACCGTGCAAATTCGGGTTTTTATAGCAGAAAGATGAAAGGGATAGAAATTAGCCCAAAATGGCCAGTAAACTACAAATTCTGAGCTGAAAACCACTCCTCCAGAGACAGATAGGCTGCTCAAACGTCCCCACTCTCACTGGTGAACAGAGAAACTTCCTTCTATCCAAGTAAGGTATGGGCAAAACAGAAACTACAATACAGCCCTGGATTCAGCAAACTCTGAAAACTGGACTCTGCTAGCTTCAGAAAGGTGGGAAACAAGTGTAGATATAGGTTATGTTTTTGTTTTATCAAGAAGTTAAGGCAAACACAACAAAATAAGCACTTTAAAGCACAGTAAAACGGCTACCGCACTTCAGTGTGTAGCCTACAACAGTTAAAACAGTTTAAATGCTCAAGGAAACGATTTTAAAAGTGCAAACAGTAAGTACAATAGACAAGTGAAATAGGCTTTTTAGTATCAAATAAATGCTAGAAACCGTGCGTTTAGGCGGAATTAGTAATAATTCGCAAGAAACGAGCCAAAAACGTACTTAATCAATCCAAAGTCTCTCTTTTCTCCTTCTGCTGCTGTATGACTCTGCAGGACACCTGAGCAGGATTCTGCTGAGCTGATACAAGCACAAAAAGTGCAAATGTTTGTATAGATAGATAGATACACACACATATGTATTTATATATAATATGCATTTAGAAAATAGACTTTCTTGCTAGAGGTTAGACAGAAAAACTACTGCATTCCTTACTTGACCTTATTAAGGACATAAACATCCAAGGAAACCTGGAAAGTGTGGAAACTGTAAACAGACTGCTGCATGGATATAGGAACTTCTACAAGAATCCGAACAATGAATGAAGGAATTACAGCATGGCAATAACTTTTATCTACACTATGTATGTAAATATTTGAAAAATCATGAACGAGAACTGGGCAACAACAATGGCAATAAGCAAATTGCAAAGATATTGGAAATGGGCCCCAGTTCATCTTTACAAGAGGAATAAGTCTGAAAGACTTAATTGAATCCTGCTCAAATACATACTTGAACAATTCCAGCTCAAATGGAACACTTGAATGCAAATCCCAGAACTGCTCATTTTGTACACACATAAGCAAGTTAAGCCTCTTCATATGCCATAATACAAGAAAGAAATATGTCAGGAAATGCAGAGCAGACTGCAGCTTGAAGGGCCAAATTCACAAAGTGTGAAGCATTCTACATGGGCAAAGCTATAAAGGAACTGATTATTCAATGTTTTCAACATAAAATATATATTTTAAGGGACTGTCCATGCAAAACAGTCTTTGGAGGCCACAGGCAACTCCAGCTTTAAATTACATATCTTGGAAAAACATGAACAATCCTCTTGATAGTAATAAACAGGCATTCTTAGAAAAAAAAAGAACTAGAATAGCAAATAAGACTTAATGCATATAATAAACCTGTTTTGAAATTGGGATCCTCCATCTGGAGTGTCCTATGGTTGAAAAAATGAACCACTTGTCATTTTATTGTCCTCTTTCGTGTGAGTTTTCATTTTTTATTATTTCTTCTCTTATTAATTTTTCTAAAACCCATTAATCACACCTTTACTGGGATAACCTAATCAATCATACATATTCTACAAAACAAGTTTAATTCTGGTGACCATTAGCCCACATAAAAGCAAGTATGGCACTTTGACTTGTTAATTAATTAATTTGTTATGCATTGTTTGCCAATGTTTTAAGTATGCCAAAAAAACACAGATGAGGCTTGCCACAGCAGAAGTATAAAAATAAATCCTTTAATAACTGCAGTTTATAGTAAGCACATTCACGTCCACATAACGCTTCTTCAGACTTTAATACTTGCACTAAAACATATCCATTTAAATAGTCTGTTTGCCTTTTCGGCTTTTTCCGGTAAGGGGTTGCCACAGCGGAACTCCAGTCTGCTAATGATTGGCAGTCGATTTTTATGGTGCCGAGTTGCCAGCCCAACCTTCAGCGAAGGCACGCCCATTCACGCATGTCTTTCGGAGGCCACTCGACTGCGGGGAGGACATGCAGACTCCACAAAGAAGGCACTCCCCGCACACTAGCTGAGAATCGAATGGGAGAACCTCTTGCTGTGAGGCAACAATGCAACCGCTGTACCACCGCGGCTGGTACATCTATTTAAATAGTACTGCCTAAAAATTTAATCCAATCACATTAAGTTCAACTACAAATTAATGAAATTCATTTAAAACATTTAAAACATATACACTTAAAAACCAACAATGATGAATTTCTATGTATTCGTACATATATATCCGGCAAGGATGTCTAAAAAATATATGACTAAAAAATAAAAAGCTAAAATCAATGTGAGTAGGGACGTGCTGCTAGAAAAGGCTTCAGAGTCACCTTCTCATTAAGTCCATGTCCCCTGTGACTCTGAAGTTTTAATACCCACCTGTTCTCACATTCGTCAGTAAAATTTCTAATATCACCAAGTCTGTCTGTCTTATTTATTAATTCTAAAACATTAAATTTAAACTTATGTAGTGCTCCTACATCTAGGACATGCCAAGCTAATGCATTGCGATCATCCTCTCTATTGATCACATATGCATGCTCTCTTACACATTCAGGAAGGCTTCTGTTAGTTTTGCCTGTGTAAAAAGACTGACATGTCTGACAGACAGACAGATATACTAAATCCCTGGATTTGTAATCAGCATAAAAATGAAATCTGTGTTCATAGCCTGTGTCTGGATGTATAAAATAATTATTACCATACATATAGACACATTGACTGCATCCTCTGCATGGGAAAGTACCTTGTCTATTAGATGGAACAGGTCCTTTTTTTGTTATTTTCATAACACAATAACCTCTTCAGTGACTTTGTATTCTTATATGAAAAACTAGGTTGGGGACCCACTAACTCTGCAATCCTGTCATCAGTGGTTAAAATACCCCAGTTTTTACTAATGACATCTTTGATCTTCAAATTTTTATAAGAGTAGGGAATTACCATCATATTTCTCTTAATTCGTTGATCACTATTATTAATACTTTCTATATTCTCTCGATTCCTATACAGGAAAGGCTTCCCTCTTCCCTGTCTCATGGGCATATTTACTTGATATACGCCTGCAATTTCTTTCTTGCTTTATCCTCTTGATGAAAAGTTTCCAGCTAACATATCTTGCTTCATTTTATAACTTTCATCATCAGTGGTAAGTCGTGACATTCTGACTGTCTGACTTTCTACAATGTTATGATAGATATGTTGGGGATGCATACTACTACGATGTAGAATGCTGTTCCTCCAACAAGGTTTCCTATATACTATGCTATATATATATTGCTATTTTCCTTCTGTGAAGGGTTATTCTCTAGGTCATACTCTATTGTGACCCGTTGAACTATGCATGGAGTGCAAAGCTGCACATCAGGAGTGTAAGATCATCTCATGAGAAAAACACATCAATTAAGCCCTATCTCCCAGAAAAACAGGGTCACAGGCTGAAGGTGCCCTTTGTCTTGGATAATAGACTCACAGCCCAAAGGTTCCCATGTATGATGCTGTTTAGCTTATTCAGTGGTAGCAGTTATTTACTGATTTCTCTTGTGCCACCTCTCACTTTTATTTTTTAAATGAACAAACAGACATAAGAATTATAATAATAATATGACTGTGGTAGATTCTCCTTTGTTAAAGGGGTTTCTGGAGAATAACAGTTGGTGCAATCAGATCACCTGTGGAACTTAAGAGTAGGCTTTCCATCCAGTCAGGCTGAGAGCTAGTCTGAACCAGTAAGAACACCTATGCAAATTGTAAACTTGCCTTTCCCTCCAATGAGGCTAAGAGCTAGTCTGGACCAATCATTCTATAGACTCAGTTAAACTAACAACCAATATCAACAGCTCATCTCCACCACACCCTCTTTTCAGAAACATTTAAATATGTCAAGTAAATGCAATCTCATTCACTAAAAAACTATTTGATGAAGTGTTATGGATGAAAGGGCTCATAAGGAAATTCAGTACCCAGAAAAAAATAAGTAAAATCAGATTGTCCTTTATTTTTATTTCAAGCTTTTAGACAGAATCCTTTGGAAATAATTTGGTTTATGAGAGTTCCGCTGCATACTGATCAAGAATTTGACACCAGCTTAATTGGTTTGTCCTTCCTTAGTTTCATTTGTTGGTCCCAGGGTAGCATGACCACCCTGGGTTTGGAAAGCCCTCACTCCGACACTAGGAGCAGTTTTAGATTACATATAACATAGAACGATTATTTGTTTGGTAATATGCCCTTTACTACCACCTACTAACGCTCTCTTGTTCTCATTATTACCTGCTTTGGCCTTCTAAACATGCACATCCTATTCCTTTTATTCAGCTTGTCCTTATCCAGCTTTTATCCCTCAGAATTTCATTTTCTTTTCCTAGGTAACTGTAATCATACAGCAACTCACCAGGAAGAGGCAACAGTCTAAAATTAAGCAATTATTTACAGATATCATTTATTGTTTAATGGACTTCAAAGTTTAGACAAAGCAATTATTTCATTACTCATACTTGCCCTTTTTAAATTTACTTATATACTCTGCTCATACTAAATAACACAGAAAGAAAATGTTTCCAGTTTCACCTGAACCTAGGTAATGTGATACACATTTTGAAATCAGTGTCTTACATTCTCCATGCAATTGTACAGGTAGATATATAGGTGGTATTCAAAAAGATACGTGATGCCACTGCCCAGAGATAAATAATGTACATTATATAATTAGATGCTAATTAGTAATGCATAACACTCTCAGGCTGGGAGGTGGAGCTAGAAGAGACAGTCACACATTCACTAATAGCAGTAACCTTGCTGCTACAGTGGCCATACTATGGATGTCATGTGGCCTACAATAAAAGTAGCATGGAAGTTACAAGCCTAATGATATGCTCACTCATACAAATAAAAAGCTGCTCAGAACTGCAACATGTACAATGTCTGTGATCCATGTAAGGGAACCACAGGACACTGTCATTATATAAATAATAATTGGATCATAGGGCTTACTAGACTAATGGCCCTAGAGCCCTTACAAGCTTAGCCAAGTACAACCCCTGTTCCCAAGAATATCAAGGTATTAACCAGAACTAAGTCAACAACTACTGCCCCTATCCAAGAGAAACAAAGGTGAAACTCCCATGGTGGATTTGCAGTTTCCCATCCAACATCTAAATTATGGTCATCCAAATTACACTTAAATAGGGTCAGTGAGGGGCTCTGCTTCACCTGAATTGGAAGTTTGTTCCTGAGGAGAGGTAACCTCTGTGAGACATATCTGTCTGTCCAACAAGTCCTGTTAATATCACCTACTAGGTTGAATTTCCTAAAGCGAGTGCATCTTGTACCATTTGATTTGTGAATGTGCAGCATTTCCATTAGAACAGGATCTGAGATTGCTTTATACACAAGGCAGAGGTCACCTCTGAGTAGTCTGTAAGGCACATAGTATAGTGAGTGATTTCAGTCTGTCAACATATGACATATGCTGAAGACCCTGAATTTTCTTTGTAAGGAGCCTTTGAGGTCTTTCCAGTTGCTGCAGGTGCCTGGTCAGGTACATAACAAAGGTAGCGTTGTACTCTATTATTGGCCTGATAAGTGAGGAGTACAGGGGGGTTATAAACTCTTTTATTCTGGATGCAATGTCCTTACTTATGAGGTGGGTGATGTAGGAAAGCCTTTCTTACCACTGTGGAGATGTGGTGATCAAAGGAAAGGTTACTGTCATCCTGTGTGCTCAAATCTCTCACCACTGATTGCGTGCTTAGGGTGTTGTTATTACTGTGGTAATCTGCAAGGATATTGTCCTTGCTGAAGGGAATGACAGTGCATTTTTATACATCGAGTTTTAGCCCATGACTTTGGCGCCAGTTATTTGTCTGTGTAATTACCTCTTGTAGGATGTTGACATCATTTGGGGACTTGATGACTGCACTCAGTTTGCAATCTTCAGCAGGCTTTGTCAGCCATAGGTCTTTTATTTTAGCCTGTATATATGAGAAGTAGATTTCAAACAACAGTGGCCCCAGCACCGATCTCTGTGGAACACCACTGGTTATGGTTCTGTTGGTTGGAGGCAGAGTCACATGTTTTGACTGTGTGCATTCTACTGGTGAGCCACTTTGCAGCCCACCTGATAGTATATTGTTGATCTCTATATGGGTGAGTTTCATACCTCTCAACTGTCCAGATTTTCACAGATTGTCCAGATTTTTCACTCATATTTTTGTCTGTTTCTTACAAAATTGTAGTTTTCTGGAAAATCCATGACAAATCATTGAAAAATGAAATCATAAAATAATGTACCACATTTGAATTTCAGTCTTCATATCCTTCAGAAAATTCATGCTAATGCAACACCTGTTATTCTATCAACTTTATAATTTTATAAGAGCAATATTTAAAGAGTGTCCCTATTTTGGGGCCTTTGCCCCCCTTTTATTTGTGGCTTTATCCAGATTTCCTGCTCTAAGAGGTTAAGGGGTATGGTGAGTTTATCAATGCCTGAAGGTGTGGGTATCCTTGATGACTATGGACAATGGACACCCCTCCTCCCTTAGTGTTTTGGTCTGGGTTTTGTAGCCGAAACATGTAGAATGAATTAAAGCCTGGTAGTGCTGTGGTGCTCTCGGGAGCCTTGAACCAGGTCTCAGTCACTGCACAGATGTCAGTGTTCTCCATTTTGAGGAGTGTCTCGAATGAGTGCATTTTGAGGTTTAGATTCCTAGCATTGAGCAGCATTGCCCTCAGTTTTTTTGTCACTTGTAGTTCTTATGGTGGTGGGTTTGTCTTTTGAGCCTTATCTAAAAAAGCCACTATGAGGGCGGCAAGAGCTTTGGCCAATATCTGGAATCCCAGGGGTAACAGGTGCAGGCCATCTTTGGCGAAGCATCATGGCCTGTCAAGCATATCATCCCAGCAGACAGATACTGGATCCCCTTTGAATGACACCAGAGGCTTAGCCAATTGTTGAAGTTGATCATTTTATCCTTGTACAGTGGTATCATTCTTGGTGAAGGCCAGATGCTACTCAGGGCTAGGGTCATACCTGCCTGGGCTACAAGATCAGAGAACTCTTCCATGTCTCTTTTCATGTAGTCCAAAGAGGTATGTCTCAGGTCATTCACACCAACATGTACAATGACAGAGTCATATTTGTACTTGCTTTGTAGTGACCTGAGTGCATGTGTTATGTGGTGGATTCTGGCACCTGACAAGCAGCTAACAGTAACCTTCTCTTTGTCCAACCTGGTGAGCAGGACATCAGTGTGCCTGACTATAGAGTCACCTATGACTAGTGTGTTGGGTATTATGTTTTACCTTATGGGCTGTGGTTGTGTAGCACACCTAGTTTGTGGGCTATGTGTTGTTTGGGATGTGCTGGAGGGAGGAGGTTGCTTGTATGTTTGTTTCAGAGGTCTCTTTTGCCTAGACAAATTTAGATTTTTATTCAGAGCCTCCGTATATGTCTTGGTGTTTCTATGTGTGGGAATTGGAGGTGCTGGTTTGGTAGGTCTATGTGTCACGAGTGGGGTGCTCTGAGTTTTTACCTTCTCCTCTTGACTGTCTGTTCCAGTCTTGGTTGGAGAGAGCTTTGCCTCTAGATTGGCTGTATATGTGCATCTGTCGCAGGTATTAGTGTTTAGTGGCAGGAGGAGAAGGTTATCTGTGTACATGAGGCAGTTGTAACAGTGCCTCAAGATTCCCAGGTTCATCAGGTAGTCTGGAGAGTACAGAGGGATCTGTCTCTTGGACATGCCTGAATAATCAGTAAAGACTGTTCTCTTTTGTTAGGTGGTAAAGACTTTTTGTCAAGTAGGGAAGTATATAGACTATTCCCTCCTGGCTAGTGAGGGGGTTGAGTGCTGGGGGATATTTAGTGTTACAGCAGATTTGGAACAAGTGCTGGGCTAGAAGATGCGGGATTAAGTGCTTAGCTGAGACTGACTAGTTATAAGGGAAAAATTGAAGAGCAGACTTTTTGTAGTCTGGGATAGTTAACCCTAGCTAACCGGCGCTGCGTGGTGAGTAAAACCGTGCAAATTCGGGTTTTTATAGCAGAAAGATGAAAGGGATAGAAATTAGCCCAAAATGGCCAGTAAACTACAAATTCTGAGCTGAAAACCACTCCTCCAGAGACAGATAGGCTGCTCAAAGGTCCCTACTCACACTGGTGAACAGAGAAACTTCCTTCTATCCCAGTAAGGTATGGGCAACACAGAAACTACAATACAGCCCTGGATTCAGCAAACTTTGAAAACTGGACTCTGCTAGCTTCAGAAAGGTGGGAAACAAGTGTAGATATAGGTTATGTTTTTGTTTTATCAAGAAGTTAAGGCAAACACAACAAAATAAGCACTTTGAAGCACAGTAAAACGGCTATCGCGCTTGAGTGTGTAGCCTATAACAGTTAAAACAGTTTAAATGCTCAAAGAAACGATTTTAAAAGTGCAAACAGTAAGTAAGAACAATAGACAAGTGAAATAGGCTTTTTAGTATCAAATAAATGCTAGAAACCGAGCGTTTAGGCGGAATTAGTAATAATTCGCAAGAAACGAGCCAAAAACGTACTTAATCAATCCAAAGTCTCTCTTTTCTCCTTCTGCTGCTGTATGACTCTGCAGGACACCTGAGCAGGATTCTGCTGAGCTGATACAAGCACAAAAAAAGTGCAAATGTTTGTATAGATAGATAGATACACACACACACACACACACATATGTATTTATATGTAATATGCATTTAGAAAATAGACGTTCTTGCTAGAGGTTAGAAATTAAAACTACTGCATTCCTTACTAGACCTTATTAAGGACATAAACATCCAAGGAAATCTGGAAAGTGTGGAAACTGTAAACAGACTGCTGCATGGATATAGGAACTTGTACAAGAATCCGAACAATGAATGAAGGAATTACAGCATGGCAATAACTTTTATCTACACTATGTATGTAAATATTTGAAAAATCATGAACGAGAACTGGGCATCAACAATGGCAATAAGCAAATTGCAAAGATATTGGAAATGGGCCCCAGTTCATCTTTACAAGAGGAATAAGTCTGAGAGACTTAATTGAATCCTGCTCAAATACATACTTGAACAATTCCAGCTCAAATGGAACACTTGAATGCAAATCCCAGAACTGCTCATTTTGTACACACATAAGCAAGTTAAGCCTCTTCATGTGCCATAATACAAGAAAGAAATATGTCAGGAAATGCAGAGCAGACTGCAGCTTGAAGGGCCAAATTCACAAAGTGTGAAGCATTCTACATGGGCAAAGCTATAAAGGAACTGATGATTCAATTTTTTCAACATAAAATATATATTTTAAGGGACTGTCCATGCAAAACAGTCTTTGGAGGTCACAGGCAACTCCAGCTTTAAATTATATATCTTGGAAAAACATGAACAATCCTCTTGATAGTAATAAACAGGCATTCTTAGAAAAAAAAAAGAACTAGAATAGCAAATAAGACTTAATGCATATAATAAACCTGTTTTGAAATTGGGATCCTCCATCTAGAGTGTCCTATGGTTGAAAAAATGAACCACTTGTCATTTTATTGTCCTCTTTCGTGTGAGTTTATATTTTTTATTATTTCTTCTCTTATTAATTTTTCTAAAACCCATTAATCTCACCATTACTGGGATACCCTAATCAATCATACATATTCTACAAAACAAGTTTAATTCTGGTGACCATTAGCCCACATAAAAGCAAGTATGGCACTTTGACTTGT
This sequence comes from Protopterus annectens, assembly GCF_019279795.1. Classification (NCBI taxonomy): domain Eukaryota; kingdom Metazoa; phylum Chordata; order Ceratodontiformes; family Protopteridae; genus Protopterus; species Protopterus annectens. The sequence goes on from NC_056744.1 coordinate 1,526,204,435, forward strand.
TAATTAATTAGTTAATTAATTAATTTGTTATGCATTGTTTGCCATTGTTTTAAGTATGTCTAAAAAACACAGATGAGGCTTGCCACAGCAGAAGTATAAAAATAAATCCTTTAATAACTGCAGTTTATAGTAAGCACATTCACGTCCACATAACGCTTCTTCAGACTTTAATACTTGCACTAAAACATATCCATTTAAATAGTCTGTTTGCCTTTTCGGCTTTTTCCGGTAAGGGGTTGCCACAGCGGAACTCCAGTCTAACGATTGGCAGTCGATTTTTATGGTGCTGAGTTGCCAGCCCAACGCCCAACCTTCAGCGAAGGCACGCCCATTCATGCATGTCTTTCGGAGGCCACTCGACTGCGAGGAGGACATGCAGACTCCACAAAGAAGGCACTCCCCGCACACTAGCGGAGAATCGAATGGGAGAACCTCTTGCTGTGAGGCAACAATGCAACCGCTGTACCACCGTGGCTGGTACATCCATTAAAATAGTACTGCCTAAAAATTTAATCCAATCACATTAAGTTCAATTACAAATTAATGAAATTCATTTAAAACATTTAAAAACATATACACTTTAAAACCAACAATGAAGAATTTCTATGTATTTCTACATATATATCCGGCAAGGATGTCTAAAAAAATATATGACTAAAAAATAAAAAGCTAAAATCAATGTGAGTAGGGACATGCTGCTAGAAAAGGCTTCAGAGTCACCTTCTCATTAAGTCCATGTCCCCTGTGACTCTGAAGTTTTAATATTCACCTGTTCTCACATTCGTCAGTAAAATTTCTAATATCACCAAGTCTGTCTGTCTTATTTATTAATTCTAAAACATTAAATTTAAACTTATGTAGTGCTCCTACATCTAGGACATGCCGAGCTAATGCATTGCGATCATCCTCTCTACTGATCACATATGCATGCTCTCTTACACGTTCAGGACGGCTTCTGTTAGTTTTGCCTGTGTAAAAAGACTGACATGTCTGACAGACAGACAGATATACTAAATCCCTGGATTTGCAATCAGCATAAAAATGAAATCTGTGTTCATAGTCTGTGTCTGGATGTATAAAATAATTATTACCAGACATGTAGACACATTGACTGCATCCTCTGCATGGGAAAGTACCTTGTCTATTAGATGGAACAGGTCCTTTTTTTGTTATTTTCATAACACAATAACCTCTTCAGTGACTTTGTATTCTTATATGAAAAACTAGGTTGGGGACCCACTAACTCTGCAATCCTGTCATCAGTGGTTAAAATACCCCAGTTTTTACTAATGACATCTTTGTTCTTCAAATTTTTATTAGAGTAGGGAATTACCATCATATTTCTCTTAATTCGTTGATCACTATTATTAATACTTTCTATATTCTCTCGATTCCTATACAGGAAAGGCTTCCCTCTTCCCTGTCTCATGGGCATATTTACTTGATATACGCCTGCAATTTCTTTCTTGCTGTATCCTCTTGATGAAAAGTTTCCAGCTAACATATCTTGCTTCATTTTATAAGTTTCATCGTCAGTGGTAAGTCGTGACATTCTGACTGTCTGACTTTCTACAATGTTATGATAGATATGTTGGGGATGCATACTACTGCAATGTAGAATGCTGTTCCTCCAACAAGGTTTCCTATATACTATGCTATATATATATTGCTATTTTCCTTCTGTGAAGGGTTATTCTCTAGGTCATACTCTATTGTGACCCGTTGAACTATGCATGGAGTGCAAAGCTGCACATCAGAAGTGTAAGATCATCTCATGAGAAAAACACATCAATTAAGCCCCATCTCCCAGAAAAACAGGGTCACAGGCTGAAGGTGCCCTTTGTCTTGGATAATAGACTCACAGCCCAAAGGTTCCCATGTATGATGCTGTTTAGCTTATTCAGTGGTAGCAGTTATTTACTGATTTCTCTTGTGCCACCTCTCACTTTTATTTTTTAAATGAACAAACAGACATAAGAATTATAATAATAATATGACTGTGGTAGATTCTCCTTTGTTAAAGGGGTTTCTGGAGAATAACAGTTGGTGCAATCAGACCACCTGTGGAACTTAAGAATAGGCTTTCCATCCAGTCAGGCTGAGAGCTAGTCTGAACCAGTAAGAACACCTATGCAAATTGTAAACTTGCCTTTCCCTCCAATGAGGCTAAGAGCTAGTCTGGACCAATCATTCTACAGAGTCAGTTAAACTAACAACCAATATCAACAGCTCATCTCCACCACACCCTCTTTTCAGAAACATTTAAATATGTCAAGTAAATGCAATCTCATTCACTTAAAAAATATTTGATGAAGTGTTATGGATGAAAGGGCTCATAAGGAAATTCAGTACCCCAAAAAAAATAAGTAAAATCAGATTGTCCTTTATTTTTATTTCAAGCTTTTAGACAGAATCCTTTGGAAATGATTTGGTTTATGAGAGTTCCGCTGCATACTGATCAAGAATTTGACACCAGCTTAATTGGCTTGTCCTTCCTTAGTTTCATTTGTTGGTCCCAGGGTAGCATGACCACACTTGGTTTGGAAAGCCCTCACTCCGACACTAGGAGCAGTTTTAAATTACATATAACATAGAAAGATTATTTGTTTGGTAATATACCCTTTGCTACCACCTACTAACGCTCTCTTGTTCTGTTCTGCTTTGGCCTTCTAAACATGCACATCCCATTCCTTTTATTCAGCTTGTCCTTATCCAGCTTTTATCCCTCAGAATTTCATTTTCTTTTTCTAGGTAACTGTAATCATACAGCAACTCACCAGGAAGAGGCAACAGTCTAAAATGAAACAATTATTTACAAGTATCATTTATCATTTAATGGACTTCAAAGTATAGACAAAGCAATTATTAACATTACTCATACTTGCCCTTTTTAAATTTACTTATATATTCTGCTCATACTAAATAACACAGAAAGAAAATTTTTCAGTTTCACCTGAACCTAGGTAATGTGATACACATTTTGAAATCAGTGTCTTACATTCTCCATGCAATTGTACAGGTAGATATATAGGTGGTATTCAAAAAGATACGTGATGCCACTGCCCAGAGACAAATAATGTACATTATATAATTATATGCTAATTAGTAAAGCATAACACTCTCAGGCTGGGAGGTGGAGCTAGAAGAGACAGTCACACATTCACTAATAGCAGCAACCCTGCTGCTACAGTGACCATACTATGGATGTCATGTGGCCTACAATAAAAGTAGCATGGAAGTTACAAGTCTAATGCTATGCTCACTTATACAAATAAAAAGCTGCTCAGAACTGCAACATGTACAATGTCTGTGATCCATGTAAGGGAACCACAGGACACTGTCATTATATAAATAATAATTGGATCATAGGGCTTACTAGGCTAATGGCCCTAGGGCCCTTACAAGCTTAGCCAAGTACAACCCCTGTTCCCAAGAATATCAAGGTATTAACCAGAACTAAGTCAACAACTACTGCCCCTATCCAAGAGGAACAATGTTGAAACTCCCGTGGTGGATTTGCAGTTTCCCATCCAACATCTAAATTATGGTCATCCAAATTACACTTAAATAGGGTCAGCAAGCGGCTCTGCTTCACCTGAATTGGAAGTTTGTTCCTGAGGAGAGGTAACCTCTGTGAGACATATCTGTCTGTCCAACAAGTCCTGTTAATATCACCTACTAGGCTGAGTTTCCTAAAGCGAGTGCATCTTGTACCATTTGATTTGTGAATGTGCAGCATTTCCATTAGAACAGGATCTGAGATTGCTTTATACACAAGGCAGAGGTCACCTCTGAGTAGTCTGTAAGGCACATAGTATAGTGAGTGATTTCAGTCTGTCAACATATGACATATGCTGAAGACCCTGAATTTTCTTTGTAAGAAGCCTTTGAGGTCTTTCCAGTTGCTACCTGGTCAGGTACATAACAAAGGTAGCATTGCACTCTATTATTGGCCTGATAAGTGAGGAGTACAGGGGGTTATAAACTCTTTTATTCGGATGCAATGTCCTTACTTATGAGGTGGGTTATGTAGGAAAGCCTTTCTTACCACTGTGGAGATGTGGTGATCAAAGGAAAGGTTACTGTCATCCTGTGTGCTCAAATATCTCACCACTGATTGCGTGCTTAGGGTGTTGTTATTACTGTTGTAATCTGCAAGGATATTGGCTTTGCTGAAGGGAATGACAGTGCATTTTTGTACATCGAGTTTTAGCCCATGACTTTGGCACCAGTTATTTGTCTGTGTAATTACTTCTTGTAGGATGTTGACATAATTTGGGGACTTGATGACTGCACTCAGTTTGCAATCTTCAGCAGGCTTTGTCAGCCATAGGTCTTTTATTTTAGCCTGTATATTTGAGAAGTAGATTCCAAACAACAGTGGCCCCAGCACCGATCTCTGTGGAACACCACTGGTTACGGTTCTGTTGGTGGAGGTAGAGTCACATGTTTTGACTGTGTGCATTCTACTGGTGAGCCCCTTTGCAGCCCACCTGATAGTATATTGTTGATCTCTATATGGGTGAGTTTCATACCTCTCAACTGTCCAGATTTTAACAGATTGTCCAGATTTTTCACTCATATTTTTGTCTGTTTCTTACAAAATTGTAGTTTTCTGGAAAATCAATGACAAATCATTGAAAAATGAAATCATAAAATAATGTACCACATTTGAATTTCAGTCTTCATATCCTTCAGAAAATTCATGCTAATGCAACACCTGTTATTCTATCAACTTTATAATTTTATAAGAGCAATATTTAAAGAGTGTCCCTATTTTGGGGCCTTCCCCCCCTTTTATTTGTGGCTTTATCCAGATTTCCTGCTCTAAGAGGTTGAGGGGTATGGTGAGTTTATCAATGATGCCTGAGTGGGTAATAGTGTCAAAGGTCTTAGCCAATTCCAGATAGGCCATATGCATAGATTTGCCTTTGTCCAGGGCTTTGATGACCATCTCAGAGAAGTCAAGCAACTTCAAGAGGCAGGATCTCCCTTTAACAAAGCCAGACTGGGTCAGGCCAAGGTTTTGGAGGTCTCCTGTATCTTTGTTGATAGGGTCCATGATTATACTTTGCATAGCCTTGCAGATTAGGCTGGTCAGGCTTATGGTTCTATTTTTCCCAAGGTCAGTGGAGGCACCTCCTTTATGTAAAAGGATGACAGTTTCCATTCAGCAGGTACAAAACCAGTGCTTAGACTGGTTAAAAATAGTACCCAGTAATGCAGCTAGTTCCTGTTTTAGTCCATTTAGATTGCAGCCTGGGATATTATCAGGTCCCATAGAGGCTGTGCTTTTGGCTTTGGAGAGATCATTTATGACCTGCTCCTTGGAGATACTAGATGGAGGGCAGGTGGTAGGGATGCTTTGGGGGATATGAGGTGGGGACAGAGGGAGAAGTTTTCACTGAGCCTGTCCAGCTAGCAGGTTGGCTGTTTCTACGGGTTCAGTATATGTGGTGCCATTAACAACCAGCTTTGCACAGATCTGGGTTTTTCCTTCAAGTTTTCTAACATAGCCTTATGGTTATCCTTAACATAGTTAGCTTTAGAATGCCTTACAAGGTTGTCCTATTTACTTGTTTAAGACGAGGACAGAATGCTTCCAATTCAGAGACTGTCCCTTCTTGCTCTTGAACAACAATGTTTTCTCTTATTGTATAACCTGTTATTGGTGGATGTCCACCAGGCAGGATTGTTCTTTCTTGAGGATCTTGTTTTCCTCCTATCAGGTATGTCTGAGTCAATACATTTGTATAGATACTTATGCGAAACATTGGTGTAAATGCTAGTATAGGTGTCCATGCCATCAGTGAGGGCATGGGGGTATAAAGCTATTAATGACATCATATATTAGGTTGTAATTGGGTTTGGAGACATTTTTTAGTCTAGTTGCTGCTAATGGGAGGTCAGATGTTATTGCTACTTCTAATGAGGGCTGCACACATGTGGTGGTGCATGGACCACACATGTTATTGAGCACCAGATCCAGAATGTTTGGGCCCCTTGTGGGAGTTTCAACCAACTGATCCAGGGCATTGGAGTTGACAAGTCCAAGAACCGTTAGGCAAGTGTGTTAGTACATGTATACTTTACTCAATGTATATATGGGTAGTTAAAGTCACCTAAAGCCAGGGTGCTTGGTTGTATCTTGAGTGATTCAGGTAGATCCATGTATGCAGTGTGGGTATGTTGGTTCATGGAGGGGGTCCTATAACTGGCAATTACTTGGAGAGGGGCCTTTATCTTTGATGAATATTGATACTCCACCACCTTTAGTTCATGCAGTTTCAGTTTGTGGTCTGAATGTCTGGAAGGCATTATAACCTGGTATGGCTAGGGTACCTTCCATGACCTTAAACTAAGTCTCTGTGACTGCACTTCTAAGGTGAGGGCTGCTTCCAGTGAGTGTAGTTTTAGGTTTAGACTCCGAACGTTTAGCAGCATAACCTTGAGGTTGATTTTTGAAGATATTTTTACGTCGGGAATTTTGTTGTTGCGACACCACCTAAAAAAGGCACTGTGAAAGAGGCAAGAGTTTTAGCCAGTAACCAAAATCCCATGAGAGAAAGATGAAGACCATCTCTGGTAAAGCAGTGTGGCATCAAAACATCATCTTAGGATGACAGAATGACACCAGAAACTAAGCCAATTGTTAAAGTCAATTATTTGTTATTTAGTTAGTGTGGTATCATCTTAGGTGAAGGAAGTATGCTGCTCAAGGCTAGGGACATACCTGCCTGAGACACATATTCAGAGATCTCAGTCATGTCTCTCTTCATATAGTCTAGTGAGTTATGTCTCAAGTCATTCACACCAACATGAACTATGATGGAGTCATAACAGTACTTGTTGTGGAGAGAACTGAGTGCATGTGTGATCTGGTGGATCCCGGCACCCAACAGATAACTGACCATAACCTTCTCTGTGTCCAGCCTGTTGAATGGGACATCTGTATGTCTCAATATGGAGTTACCTATGACCAAAAAAATGGTTTAGATGGGCTTTGCCCTAGGGGCTTATTTGGTGAGACACTGGTGCTTGTGGTTTTATCTGTAATGAGTGCTGTAGGTGTTGTATTAGGTGTAGCATGTCTATGTTTGAAAGATCTCTGGTGTTTAGCTAAATTTCTGGTGAGTACCTCTGTGTATGATGGTTCATGTGTTGAGAGGGTGGTTTGTGCAGGAGGTGTAGTATATGGGCTGACAACCTGTTCAGTGTCACTGTTGTGTGAATGAGTGAGCAAGGATTCCAAATTCTTTGTGTTTATGCATCTCTCACAAATTGAGCTCAAGTGGTTTAGGAGTAGTGGGTTGTCAGTGTACATGAGGCAATTGCTGCTCCGCCTCACGATATCCTTATCTATCAGGCTGGCAGGAGAAACAGAGGAGAACTGACCATCCATAATACTAGGTGTAAATTTGATAACTTTAATGAGAAAGGATGTGGTTTAATTGGGAGGGGGGGGGCTAATGCTGGGTCTGTACTATTGCAGCTCTCAACGGGTAAGAGACAATGAGGGACTAGGAGATTTCAGTTAAAGCGGCAAACTCTGTAGAAAGCCCAGCTGAGGTGCTGTCCAAGCAGCTAAGCGCAATTTAAAGGACTCCTCAGTTGGAATACGGGCAGCTTCTAAGGGAAAATAAATCTATTTTAGCTTTTGCATCTATAACCACCAGTGGTTACCTCTACTGAGTGGTGCTGCTTGAAGGTGCGCTACTCACAAGCAGATGCCTCATGTTGCTCAGATGAAGGTGGTAGAACAGTTGCTGGTTGCCAAACTCTGTGGAGATGTGTTAAAATAGGTGCAAATCCACACAAACATGGGGCTTATATAGGAACTGTGAGAACCCTTTCTTAAAACAAGTTAAGCAATTTTCAAACAAGATGGCCAATGGAAATGCTCAATGCTGAGCCTTATTCCAACAATCCTCAATTCAGATGGGTCCTTTGCTGCACTTTTCTGCCACAAGGGTGCAGGATGCCCTCATAATGTAAGATGACTGGTTTTAGTGCTCAGGTAATCCAAACAAACTAGATTCAGTAAATCTGAATCTAGCTTATGCTATAAAATGCACAAGCACTAGAAAATACAAAGTGCAGGAAAAAACAGTCTGAAACAGCAAACAGTTGAAACAGTGAAACAGCAAAACAGTTAAAGTGGCTAAAATACTTAAACGTATGTGGCAATTCAGTAATATATAGTTTGAAAGTAAAGTACAGTGAATAAATATACTTATTTTTCTGTAGATTTCAAAGAATGCCTTTGATTTCATTTGGATTCAGTCCAGACATGAGCACACCAATCCTACAGCAGCTCCTGTAAACTGAACACAGGTGCTTGCAAATGTGTTACCTAAGTACAAGCCAAGTTAAGCAATTTTCACACAAGCTGGCCAATGCAAATGCTCAATACTGAGCCTTATTCCAACAATCTCCAACCCAAGTGGGTCCTTTGATGCACTCTTCTGCCACAAGGATGCAGGTCGCCTCAATGTAAGGGGGATGGTTTTAGTGCTCATATAATGCCAAACAGTGTTGATTCAGCAAGTCTGAATCTAGCCTATATTATAAAATACACAAGTACTAGAAAATGCAAAGTGATAAAAGGAAAAAAAAAAGAAAGGAGGAGAAGAGAAAGCAGTGGAACACAAAGAAAAGCAGCACAATGATTAGATAGGTGGAGACTGAAGAAGAATATTCTTTCTTTTGCGAACATGTGACATTTCTGGTTACAAAGAAGAGTAGTAGGAGATGTTAGTAAGGGACAAGTGTGGGAAGAGAGTATATGGAATGTGGCAGAGACACACAAACCTAGACCTCAGATAAAGACTGACAATGGGGGCAATGAAGAACTGACATAGACTAACAAAGGGTGGGCAACTAGTAATGGGGAGGATTGTATGACAAACAGGGGAGGTGCAGCAGCATATAAGGAATGGAAACAATATGATGAGGGACAAGGAGTATAGAGGTCTGTCAACCTGGTACTGAGATGAGCCCACCATGATGTCAGTCACATTGGTGTATTGGGTAGAGTAGATAGTTGTGAACCAGATGCTGCCTCTGTGCCAGTGCTGCAGTGCACTTTGTCTACCTCAATGTTACTGAGGAGCCACTGCAACCAATTCCTCCAGTGACTCCTCATCTGACTCCTCAGCTGCTGACCCCTGTCTCTCTGTCTGTCTGTATGATTGTCCAATGGTGTCCTGATGTTTTAGTCATTTGTATAACAATATGCTTTGTAGCATGCCGCAGACCACATACATCTTATTGCAGATCTCCCAGGCATGCTCCAGTCCACCACTGGCTCTGTCTAGGTAGTAGATGTGGGCCTTCATTAATCTGAACACATGCTCAATGACTTACCTTGGCTGTGACAGTTTAATGATGTATGCCATCTCCACAGTGGTCTGAGGCTTGCAGATGGGGGTCATGAGCCATGGCTATAAGGTGTATCTTGCATCATCTGCAATACACCACAGTGGAGACCATTATGAGTGGCATGTAACCTACATTGATTCAAGTGTCTATCACAGTCTGTGTGGTTACAATGTGTACACCTACTGACTAAATGACCTTGTGGAAAGTCACCCCACATAAACCACTGGGATAAGTCTTACATGTGCTAGATACACTTAATATTGGAACTGCCTAGGTGGTGCAGAGACATATTATAAATAATACGATGTATACAGCACACCACACACTAGTTGACTGAATAGAAGCTCTTTCAGTTGAGGTGCCATTTGGAGCAGATATTGCCTTGAAAGTGATATGGATACAATCAACAGAGCCTCAGGAAATGGCTTACATTGTAGAATGACCACATAGTGGTGCTTGTCTCCCATGTTGTTCACAGAACCAAATGTGCTTCTCTACATGCTGCAGCATCACCTCAAGGAACTACTGTAGGATCTGTGAGATATTTAACTATGAAATTCCTAACACTTCCACTGCTGGAAACAGGAAAGTCCTCCTAGAGCAAACAGTTAACACTACACAGACCTTAATGTCACCGGGATAAGTATTCCACTCATCTTCTATGGGTCCTTGTAAGGATGCTCATGTCTACAAACCCCAGTATGGTGTCTCTTTTTATATTAGTAAATTTCAAAAAATAGTAGCACGACAACTCAGGAACAGTTGGGATGGTAGAAAGCAGAGTAATTGCTCGTACGACAGGACAGTAATTCCAAATATATTTAATAAAAAATGATGTTAAAATTCAACAGCAGTTTACAAGTTAAGCGCTTTCGACTGTTACCCAGTCTTCTTCAGAACAATGTCAGTAAAGTTGATTGTTACATTTATATGCTGGTAGCAGTATGTTAATTAATTAATTAGTGAAGAAAAGTCCGCCAAAATTCTTAAAGCCACAAGTACAACCTCAACAATGTGACCTATATCCATATTAGCACAGCAAATGAATGTATAGCTGTAAATACTAAAGTAAAGAACATCATGGAACTTTTGTCTTCTAAAGAAGCACTTAGTGTGATCACACTACAATACTGGTTACTATACTATGTTTACATGTAAAGTTGTTGCTGAAAATAAAAATAAATATAAAAGTTATTTAAGCAAGTAATAAAATCCATGAACAATGTTGTATGTATTTCATTCTTTGTAGACAAAAATCAGTATCTATAATCAGTACGAACATTAAAAACAGAGTGTAGTGTTCATTCAAATTCAAAGGTTATTGGCATCAAAAAATTATTCCAAAACTAGAAAAGGTTTGATGCTAATAAAATCATTGAGACCCGGGGATCTCGTAGCATCTGTTAAAATCTGCCACTTACTCTCACTTAAACACAGTCTCATTTTCCAGTCCCCACCAAAGGGTACTGTCTCTACCTGATCTATAATGGAGAATAAAAATTTATGATCATTACCCTTCTCCGAGATGTGTCTGTATAATGCGTTTTTGGAATCCTGTTTACCTATTTTATAAATATGTTCATAAATGCGTCTGTTTAACTGTCTCTCTGTTTTTCCTATGTAATGTGCATTGCATATGGAGCATGTTGCCAGGTAGACTACCTGTTTAGATCTACAATTACCCTTCCTGCTGGTAATGGTGGTGTGGCATGAGTCATTGAGTTTAATGATTTTGTTCAAATTAATGTATTGGCATTGTTTACAATTGCCACATCTCACTGTACCTTTGCTATTCTCATGAAATGACTTGTTGGTGGCCCCTCTTTCTAGGAGCTTTTTCAAATTGGGTGCTGTCCTATAAACGAATCTGGGTTTTGCCCCCAAGCTCTCTTCCATGCCCATAGTCGTAAGGGTTAGCCAGTGCCTTTCTAAGATATCCTTGATAATATAGGAATTTGGTGTGTACATAAGTATACATACTTTACCTAAGGACTCGGTATGTCCCCCCTTCCTCAAATCTGGACTGTATTCACCTAATAGTGGTTTGTAGATGTTACCCCATCCGTCTTGTACATATCTAATTGTCTCATTGACCATACTTTCAGGGTAGGCTCTGCTCAAGAACATTCCTTTAATGATGTGGAGTTCTTTCTCCAAGATGTATTGGTTGGATGACATTCTTGCTGCACGGATGGTTTGTCCTTTAACCACATTTTTGAATACGTAAGGGGGATGGTTACTACTGTAGTGTACATAGTCATTAGAAAATGTGGGTTTTCTGTATATACTTGAAGTAAATCCTGTGGTATCGTGACTTACTAACACATCCAAAAATGAAATTTCCTTGCAACTGTATTGGTGGGTAAATTTTAAAAACTCCACTGTGTCGTTGAGGTATAACATGAATTCTGTTAATCTGTCTTCAGATGACTTCCATAAAATAAAGATGTCATCCAAATATCTCACATACAATTCAATGTCTTGAAAAAATACACTCTTGAACACGTGTTCATGTTCCCACTCCGCCATGACTAGGTTAGCAAATATGGGGGCACAGGATGCCCCCATAGCTACTCCCTTGGTCTGCCTAAAGTATTCTCCTTGGAAGGAAATGAAGTTATAATCCAAAACTAGTGACATCATGTCACAAATGAGGCTGACTTTTTCCCATGAGAACTCAGAGTAACGAATGAGACTTCTTTCAAAGAACTCTAACCCTTCGGTCTTGGGGATGCTGGAAAAAAGGTCCGTGACATCTACTGTTAGAAAAATCATATCGGAATTCCAATGGTCTTTAGTGAGTGTACCTAAAAATCTCCAGGAATCTTTGATGATGTGGGGGATGTTGTTGTATAGATTCTTACACCATCCGTCAATCAATTTCCCAATGTTGTATGTTTTGGATCTGGATCCGGACACAATGGGTCTAAAGGGGGGCTGTGTAATGGATTTGTGTAACTTGGGAATTCCAAAAATCTTGGCTAACACTGGGTTGTCGACTTTAATGTATGAATATGTGTCGTTGGATATCCTGTTATCTATGAGATATTCCTCTATGATAAGGTCGATCCGCTGGTGCCCAATGTTCACCTGATTTAATGAGATGCTCTCATAGTTACCTGAGTGATGTAGGATGTTTTGAATCTCATGGTTGTACAAATCAGTCGGGAAAATCACAACTCCCCCTCCCTTGTCGGGTTTCATGACCCTGATGTCTCTGTTCTTCGTAATATCCAGAAGCATTTTTCTTTCCTTACATGTAAGATTGTCACGTGGTTGGTCCCTTTGATTGCGCGTTCTGTTGTGTGCCCAATAGATGTCATTGCATACTGACTGTTCAAAGTGTTGAACATGTGGGTTGGAGGGTGGTATGAAAGAACTTTTTTTGTTCAGGTCAGTGCCTGCTATACCTTTGACTGTTGTTGTTTCATCCTTGTTTTTATCAAATGTTAGTGCCAAATTCAACTTTCTGCAATATTTTTTGACCTCTTTAATGGTATCCAGAATTCCCCATCTTCTCATGGGAATGAATTTCATTCCTTTTCCCAATAATTTGGCACAGGAATCGTCTATCTCAATGTTGGTAAAATTGTATACTTTAAAACCTTCACAAGTGGTAATTTTGGGTTTGGTAATACTCTCCAATCCTCCAGTCAAATTTACATTTAAATCAGTCAAATCAATCCCTGTACAAGTATCAATTTCTGTCTTTGTGGTAGACAGCTCCATCATTGAGGCTAAATTTTCAATAGTAAGAGTGTCTTCCTGTCTTATGTTCTGTGCCACTGCTTTTGGACTTTCCAAGCTGGAAAGTATCTTCCCCCCTGAAAATTTTCTCCCTTGTGTGTGTTTTTTGGTTCGTTCATTCTGGGATGGTTTAGGTTCTGAACCTCTGTCACTCTATTACTAGGCCAAATGTATGCCCTATTGTTATTATGTGCCTCAATGTCACGCTGCATTTTTCTATTTTTTCTCTCAACTGTGTTGTGCACATTTTTGTCAGCATAATCAAATTGCTTCATATACAAATCTTTAAAGCAGTCATAATCTTTGTGATGAATGATAAAATGGTTCATGTGCTCTAACTCTTCTGATATTGAACATAATTTTTCATCTTGAAATTTAATGAGTAATTTCATAAACTCAAACCCAAATCTGTCAAATAACCCATTGAAGTCCTTCATAACCCCATTTGTGTAACTTATTCCTAAAGGCAATTTGAAGAACCTGAGGCCTTTGGGTACAATATTCAACGTTAAACATTTAGACAAGTAACAACTGTCAACTTTAGTATTTTTAAAATGTGTTAGTTTTCTACCATAATCAAGTATATATTCCTTCAATGAAGTATGATTACTTTCATTGATACATGTTTTCCCTTTCAATTGATTATTGTCATTTGCAAAATAATCTCTATTGTCCTCTAAGAACTGTTCAAATACTGTATCACCTTTATATACTTTGTCCTTAGAGTGATTGGTATTGTTCAACACCAAACCATTTTTCTCACTATGTTTCATTCTGGTGGGACTTGTCAATTTGTGCTCAAAGTTTACAAAAACAGTACCTGGTTTTTCCGTTGTACATTTATTTCTTTTCTTCGCATCCCTCTGCAGTTTAGGCCGTGCCCCACCATACTGACTCTCCATACGTTTTTTGCATATACTGTAATCGAAAGTAAAATCATGTTCAATGCCTTCGAAATGCTCACTTAGCAGATTTTCGTCATCCGTTTGTAAAAGATCCAAGCCGTTCTCGTCTTCCACTCTGAAGCCTTCCGATACAACTCCGGTTGTGTTCTGGCCAAGTGCAGGGTCTAGGACATCGTCTGTGTCAGCTAAAACTTTTGGGAACCCACAATCCGGTGTGCTGACGTTACCACATCCCCGTGGTTTGTTTCTGAGAATGCGCGCCTGCGCATATGTTCCCTTATAGGTAGAATTGACTTCCGTTTCCTCATCTGAGTGTACGGAAACTAAATGTGCTCTGACAATGTCAGTAGAAGTACAAGAGTTAGTTTCCTCTTTGTTAGCAGCTGTTTTGTTATTTGCAACCAAGTCACTGATTAAAGATAGTAATTTATGAACTTCTCCTTGCAAAGCCGTCAGGTCGGCTCTTAAATCCATGATACTGTCCTTCGACAATGAAGCAGGGATCTCCACAATTTCAGCCATCCTTGAATAACCAAATTTCAAAAAATAGTAGCACGACAACTCAGGAACAGTTGGGATGGTAGAAAGCAGAGTAATTGCTCGTACGACAGGACAGTAATTCCAAATATATTTAATAAAAAATGATGTTAAAATTCAACAGCAGTTTACAAGTTAAGCGCTTTCGACTGTTACCCAGTCTTCTTCAGAACAATGTCAGTAAAGTTGATTGTTACATTTATATGCTGGTAGCAGTATGTTAATTAATTAATTAGTGAAGAAAAGTCCACCAAAATTCTTAAAGCCACAAGTACAACCTCAACAATGTGACCTATATCCATATTAGCACAGCAAATGAATGTATAGCTGTAAATACTAAAGTAAAGAACATCATGGAACTTTTGTCTTCTAAAGAAGCACTTAGTGTGATCACACTACAATACTGGTTACTATACTATGTTTACATGTAAAGTTGTTGCTGAAAATAAAAATAAATATAAAAGTTATTTAAGCAAGTAATAAAATCCATGAACAATGTTGTATGTATTTCATTCTTTGTAGACAAAAATCAGTATCTATAATCAGTACGAACATTAAAAACAGAGTGTAGTGTTCATTCAAATTCAAAGGTTATTGGCATCAAAAAATTATTCCAAAACTAGAAAAGGTTTGATGCTAATAAAATCATTGAGACCCGGGGATCTCGTAGCATCTGTTAAAATCTGCCACTTACTCTCACTTAAACACAGTCTCATTTTCCAGTCCCCACCAAAGGGTACTGTCTCTACCTGATCTATAATGGAGAATAAAATTTATGATCATTACCCTTCTCCGAGATGTGTCTGTATAATGCGTTTTGGAATCCTGTTTACCTATTTTATAAATATGTTCATAAATCGTCTGTTTAACTGTCTCTCTGTTTTTCCTATGTAATGTGCATTGCATATGGAGCATGTTGCCAGGTAGACTACCTGTTTAGATCTACAATTACCCTTCCTGCTGGTAATGGTGGTGTGGCATGAGTCATTGAGTTTAATGATTTTGTTCAAATTAATGTATTGGCATTGTTTACAATTGCCACATCTCACTGTACCTTTGCTATTCTCATGAAATGACTTGTTGGTGGCCCCTCTTTCTAGGAGCTTTTTCAAATTGGGTGCTGTCCTATAAACGAATCTGGGTTTTGCCCCCAAGCTCTCTTCCATGCCCATAGTCGTAAGGGTTAGCCAGTGCCTTTCTAAGATATCCTTGATAATATAGGAATTTGGTGTGTACATAAGTATACATACTTTACCTAAGGACTCGGTATGTCCCCCCTTCCTCAAATCTGGACTGTATTCACCTAATAGTGGTTTGTAGATGTTACCCCATCCATCTTGTACATATCTAATTGTCTCATTGACCATACTTTCAGGGTATTTCCTAACACTTCCACTGCTGGAAACAGGAAAGTCCTCCTAGAGCAAACAGTTAACACTACACAGACCTTAATGTCACCGGGATAAGTATTCCACTCATCTTCTATGGGTCCTTGTAAGGATGCTCATGTCTACAAACCCCAGTATGGTGTCTCTTTTTATATTAGTAGTTGACAGTGTCCCATTAGTGAAAGTGATGGTAAATTAGCCTTTAGTACACCCATCTGTGATTCGGGAAGGTGAAGTTATGCAATATCATGGACAATGGATCTGATGGTGGCCACTTAGATAGCTAATATAGCTGCTCCTTCTATCATCTTATCACAGTAGCTAATCCTGTACACTGAAAAATCCTGGTGTTCAGAATAATTGATTGTCACGGCTCACTGTGCTAATCTTATACATTTCTGAATTACTCTAACATGTATAGGAAAGGCTTTCATTTGCATATTGCCACTCATTTGCATGTAATCATAGGATTATTTGCATGCAATGCCTACCACTCTATTTTCCCAGTACTGCAATCATATTATGTGTGCCCGAATCACCCCTCCATTGCTAGTCACCTCACTGTTTCACATAACACATCAAGCTAATTGTTTCTGAATACCACCTATACTTTTAGTAGTACTAAAGGTACCTCCTGCCCAGTGTCCAAAATGTACAGATCTAATTAATTTTCTGTTTTTTTTTTCATAGCACTTGCTTTTCATATACATATCTTACTTCTCAAGAAACTAAATGCTTATATTAATGATAACTTTAATAGCAAACATTTGCCAAAGATTATTGAGCATATAATCAAATAGTTAGAATGTATGTATAACCTACACATACCTTGTCCTACTGGGCTGCTGAATTTTATTTATGGTCAACAAACCACTTTCTTCATTGCTGTTACAAAACCATGAAGCATAAATTAGTTGACATAGTTGTCTTGGCACTTAAAGAACTTAAATGAAGCCTGATACAAATAGACTGTATTATGCAAAGGCAGAAAGCCTTCACCTGTATTCTCTGATTGTTGTCTTATTGTAACAAAATATTAGCATAAATTAATAAATGTACTTGTCTCAGCATGACTAACTTCAGTGGAGCCAGATACAAATAAACTATACTATGTAAAGGTACACAGCCTTTACCTGTAATAAACAGTCATTGTCCATTTTGTTGTACATATAATCGTTTAACCGCATTTACATAGTGTTCTCTAGTCAATACAGCAATTTTGTTCCAGGGATTACATTCATACTGAAATGTATTTATTTTCCTTTGATCATCTTTTTACTGCACTTCTTCATCATCTCCTTCCAGCCAGTCTGTTTTGCTGTTGGCTTGACTGACATTGGCACATCTCCAGTACCTTTTTTATTTTTCTCTGTTCCTTCATCTGATTGCTGGAGCATTCACACTTTCCTTCCCCCCAAAAAATCAGTTTAACTATAAACGGCAGACTAAGTTTCTGCCTTCTGTGTTTGCATTTCCACATCTCATCGACAAATCACAAATAATATTTCAGAATCACATCAGAATTGTCATGTTTTACAAGTAAAAGCCTCTCTTCCTCAGATAACTTTCTCCCCAGCTGCTACATCCCCCACAGTACTTATTATTCTTTTTGTCACAAGTTAAAAATTCAATCAGAATTGACCTTGGCTTCCCATAGTTAGCTACAGTCTCTCACGGTGACAAACACTGACATACATGGCAGCCAAAGAATCTCTTGCAATGCCAGCCCACTCTATCATCTTGTCTTGTACATAGTCCAACACTGTCCCTTTTTTATATTCCTTCCAAACTCTATATAACGTTAGGTTTCACCTTTTACCTCAGTTTTGAAGTGAAACTTCTTATGGGACGGTGTGACAGCTGAAATTGAAATGGAAGTATGGAAGTCAAACTCTGCCCACTAAGGGTGGAGTTTGACTTCTGTATTCTACTTTAGATTTTCAGTTACACACACACACACACACACACACACACACACACACACACACACACACACACACACACACACACACACACACTCATGGAGAGCGATCCCCTGGCAACATTAGCATCAGTTGAAAGGTTTCCATACCTCTCGACCATACTTCTCAAACTCTTAACACAAGAAATCTGGACAGTCACAAATAACAGGGGAACAAAGGGCCAAAAATAGGGATGGGTCTTAAATATTGTTCTTATAAACTTGCAAGTTGCTAAAATGACAGGGTTTCCTTTAGCATGCATTTTCTGAAGCAGGAGTGTGCATGTGAGTGGGGTTTATATCATAACGTCGAAGCCTCACAATCTCAAACATTATTACATTGAATCCAAAACCTCGAACACTGACAATATCAAAGCCGCTGATCATTGAATTCTTACCCAGGGCAAGAATCCGGTGGGCCATTTCCGTGGCATCACTATTACCTCCACTGTGGTGCAATCTCAGAGTTGGTATATTTAACTAGGGGGGGTGAAACCCCCCACATTAGAAATTGGTGTGCTTGTGTTGTGTGTGTGTTTCTTGGAACAGCAAATTTTTTCCCTTGGAAAAAAATTTGCTGTTCTGAGCTTTCGATGTTAAAACATTTCGAACTTCCAAGTTTGAGCTTATGGTGTTCGATGTTTTGGAAGTTCGATTATGTGATATAAACCCTGTGAGTGAGTGAGTCACAGCAGCAGCAGTAAAGAGCTTTGCATAGCTCTGGACCTGAAAGCTGAAGAAATCCGGATAAAGCCCTAAAATAAGGGGGGAACAAAGGCTCAAAAATAGAAGAATATTTTAATTATCGCTCTTATAAAATTACAAACTTGCTTAAGCAAAGGATTTCTGTTAGCATGAATTTTCTGAAGAAAATAGAAGCCTGAAACTCAAATGTATGTCATTGTTTAGTAACTTCAGTCTCTGATGACTGTCAGTGAACCAAACGTTTTAGGATTAAGGGACCAAAAAAATAAAGTACATACCTGGTTATTTTTTTAAATGCTATATTTTAGCTGTAAAATGCTTCCTACAACAACATTTACATATAGTACAGAAAATTTGAAACATTCGGCGGAGAAAATATTTTACATCAAAAAATATATAAAAATAGTATAATAAAAAGAATATAGTAAAAAATATAAGTAAGTAAAGCACAACAAATTTATAGAGATCCCATTCTCTAAGTGTAATAATGCCCTCCAGGGTGTGTGTTAATGTGTAATTAATGCCCTTCCAGGGGTGTACAGGCCTGTGCAGATGTTAATTGCACATTAACACACACACACACACACACACACACACACACACACACACACACACACACACACACACACACACACACACACTGTCAGGCATTATTGCTTGCTTAGTGTTTACTCAGTGGTGCATCAAACTTTGTGAAATGGTTAGCTGCTCATAATAGATGTATGGGATTTCCTTCACACTTCCTTGCAGAAGTTTCTTCTATCACACGTGGCGACCACACACATTCTTTTTTTTCCCATCATTGTTAATAAGTCCTCCATTTGTCCCCATTGTTTCACCATGTCTTCTGCTTTATCTTGAATCTTACACATCAGTATTTTGGAAAGTCCTACCATTTCTAACTGATCATATAAATACACCACCTCATTAGGCATGACCATTCACTGTCATGGCATATAAACATCAAACACATCATTCACATTTATCCAGCTCAAATTATATGACATCCAACCTGCTAGTTACTTCAACAATATTAACTTGTTATAGATTTTGTGGCTCATTACCACTTGGGCACAGTCCACCATCATGGTCCTATTCTAACTTATGAACAAATTCTCCTTTATAAAATTTCAAACCCCACATACAACACATTTTGCCAATATCTAGCAACCCACAAGAACTTTAATCATGGACTAGTTCAAAAACTGCATAAAACAAATAGCTTTCATTTAGGCTTAAGCAGTTGTAATATCTCTGTCCCCCAAATATATATATTCTGTGTGTGTGTGTGTGTGTGTGTGTGTGTGTGTGTGTGTGTGTGTGTGTGTGTGTGTGTGTATATATATATATATATATATATATATATATATATATAAAATCTATATTACATCACCAAACGCTGTTCCAACAAAAAAATAAATAAATAAGAAAACACTTTAGACATTACATTAAGTGCACCCCCACATGCCCCCTACTTAAATATACCAACTCCGAGACCGCACTACAGTGCCGAAAACAGCAAAGTAACGAAGCGGCCAAGCAAATTCTTTCCCAGGGAAAGAATTTGCTTAAAAGCCACTTCGATATTTTGCCTTTCCAGTCTTTTAAAGAAAGAATGCATCTTCAGTCTTCTAATAGGAACCATATATATATATATATATATATATATATATATATATATATATATATATATATATATATTCTCAATATTTGATGTTGCAAATGATAATACATCTGGTAACTGAACGATTAATGAAGGTCACTTTATTTAAAAAAAAAGTGATTTAACAAGTGTAACGCTAAGAGTGACAGCAGCAGTATTAAAAACAATGATTATGACTGAGTGCCACAGAAACTTCTTTATATTTACAACATTACAGGTAATTGGTGTACAAAGTTGGGAGGGAGGCTGTATATGAGAAAGACGAATGTTGAGAAATGCAAACGCTGACAAGATCGAAACCACTGGACCTCAAACTCGTTGTTGTGGAGGGCTGTGTCCCCCACACCCCCTGCTGAATATATTTACCAACTCCGAGATCACACTACAGTGAGGAAAGGGCAAATATTCCAATCTTCACTGTACTGCAATTTCACAAAAAGCACTTTGAGGTCCGGTGGTTTCGATCTTGTCAGGGTTCTCACTTCTAAACATTCGTCGTTCTGATGTACACCTGGGTGAGGGATCCCAGAACCAAGCATACTACACAGTAGAATATTTTGTTTTACAGTTTTGTACTAGCATTCTTCCAGCTGCAGAAACCTTTACTATCCAGAAATACTACACTGAATCTTCATGAACTCATTCTTTTTTTTTTTTTTTAATTTGAAACAGCGTAGAAATTCCTGAAGTCTTAAGCAATGTTACAGTCACTGCCATCTTCAGGGTTGTTTGCCTTCTGTGGAAGCCTTTAAAGGTAATCCTTCACCCAAGCATGATAAAGTAAGACATATTATTCTACCAATAAATACTGCAGCACCTATGAATAATTTGACTGACCCAAAGGAGGAGGGATTTATGCAAAAGGACAAAGTCTAAACATTGTAAATGTTACTTTTCTTAGGTAAGTACTAGGCTTGCTGCCCTTTTGGGACTTTTTAAGCCTAGCCAACTTCCCTTAGTGAGAGCCAAACCATGTACTTCTTATTTGGGAAGCAAACACATTACACCAACACCTCCCCCAAAAGGTAAGTACTAGACTAACTGTCCCTGTGGGCCATTTAAAGCCTAGGCAATTTCCCCTTGGTGAGAATAAAAACCCTGTACCTCTTGTTTGTGATCTTTATGCCAACCTTTCTGTATTAAAATACCAGTATAACCCAAAGGTCAGAATTGAACCCTGTAAGTTGTATTTATAAGATGAAGAACTTACTCATTATATCATAACCAACCCATGTGTTGAGGTTGGGTAGACCTTGAACTACTCATGGGTAGATGATAAATGCTAGTATTATACAAAGGACTTTTCTAAAAAATGCTTCTCATCCTTTTTAAATAATTTTGTTGTATACAGGATTTCATTAATGTATTTGTCAGCCTACACTGAATCCTACAGAAACATTTCAGTGGTGCTGTCCTTTCAGTGTGCTGTATACTTGCACCTTTGTAGCTGTGAGTACTGCTATGCAGTACGCAGGTTTACTACACTTAATACTATTGATGATGTTATAACTTGAAAAACAGTTATGTTTCATACTTGGAAGTGCCAGACTTAAGCTGAAGTCTTAATTAAAATTTAAAAAGTGTAACCACAGAGTGAGGTATCGCTTGCTAATGGATGTTGGCCTAGATTTCTAAATTTGCTGTATTTGCAACTATTTTAATATGGCATAATTTACCGTATTGCTTATCCTATGATGTTTTCTATGAATATTTGCTCTTTTACAGGCTAAACTTGTCACTGTGTCCCCTACCTACCTACCCAAAGAGTGTCATCCTGAACAAATTGGAAGCCACAATATATGAAAAGTTCAGGGGGCCCCAGAGCAGTGCTAAGAAAAGTGAAATAAAAATAGTTACGTAATAAACATACTACTGACTCCCCTAAAAAATAAACTGTTGCAGAAACATATTTCACGTCCACATTCAAGAGGACTATGCCATCTCAACCATCCAACCAGAAAGATCTACAGCAATACAACCAACAGACAGGCTGACACACAGGCATACTGACACTCGGACACACATACACACACATGTACAAATTCAAACACACCCACCCTCCCCCACACACAATTAAAATAATCCATCATAGTCTTGCTGTTACTGTGGGAATAAAACATTTAAGATTACTGTATACATGCCTTGTGTTTGCCTGTATTCTAACAATACTTTCTTTTTCTGTTTAACACAGGCAGTGAGTAATATATCACAACTGTAAGTATACACTTAATACTACATTGTTGCTGAATATGGCTTGAATTTCTCTAGGTAATATTTTATCAGAAAGTAACCTGGTGACTTGTGTTCCTAGGTGTAACAGTGTGGAACAAACTGGTAGCAGATGCAAACCCAATTTGATTTCTGGTAACCTTAGCTTTTGGCATTTCACAGGACCGTTACAATACAGTGTCTGGAAAGAAATGAAGTCTATCATTACCCCTGGTAAGATGCTTCATATAGTTTATTCTTTATGTAAATAAAAAGTATAATATATTTTGATTTATAGACTGCAGTGGAATAAACTTAATTAAATCTTTAACATATTGTTATTGCAGATAATGTTAACATTTTGAAACCAAAATGTTTTTTGGGTTATATAAACTGTGGATTTATTTTCTGAGACACAGATAATGTGTTTCTTTTATCCACCCCATCATTACATGTATAGTTTGTGTACTACACTGTACTATATAATGAAATGTTCCCACACAGCTACAGTATAAGTTATCATGGGATCACTAGTCAATAAATCACAGGCTATCTGCGAAAAAATCATAAACTATGCAAGCCCAGGTGATCAGATGACAGGAAATGACTACACACTGTGAAAGTACACATCTTCTGAAACTTCACAAATAAAAAAAAAATATTTTTGTAGGGGGCAAGTCCTCCTCCACCCCATGTGGGGAATGCTTCCCTACATCCCCTGCTATTGATATGAAATGTCTCTGATGTCGCACAGGCATGGAAGTAGTTGATGATACACAGTAGGAGTTTGATGTCCTTCAAGAATGCAACTGCAGTCATAACATATGGGTTGTCCTGCCTCAGGCAGCCCTTGGTCGGCCGGATTCCAAAGTCTGGGTCCGACGTCGGCTAATGTCGCATTTCTCTCCGACTTCAGAGCGGCTGGAGTATATAAGCATCAGCCGACGCCATCTTCTTCAGTCTTTCTTGCCACGCGGTGCCCGAAGCAGAAGCAGTTCGCAAGTGCCGGTCGGTCAGCTCCTGTATTCTTCGAAACTGAAGTCATCAAAAAAGCTAAGTACCCCATTGGGGACCTTTTCTTGCCTCAGCCGATGTCAGAAATTACTGAAACAGTAAATAATTGTTTGTCTTGTGGTAAACAAATACCTCATAAGGATTTCCACTCTTACTGCCTCCCTTGCCTTGGCCCGGACCACGACGTCTCGGCCTGTGCCGCCTGTGCTCGCTTCAATAAGCGCACTCTCAGGCGCCGGGTGGAGTTCGCTGAAGACTTTTTCGGCAAAAAATTTGATTATACAATGCCGTCGGAACTACTGACAATGCAGACTCCTAAGAAACGAAAAGACCAGGACCGACATCCTCGGCCCGCGTCTTCCACCGACACCATGCCAAAACTAACCGCGAGTGCTCCGGTTCCCTCTGAGGCGGTTATTCCACCACTCTGAACCGAAGACACCGCATTACCGATACCTCCGATACCGGAGGCCACTCCGACGCCAGTTATTGACTTTCCCCCGGATACTGAAACCGAGGAAATGCCCGAGACCATTGCTATTGATAAGGTCACTCCTGCACGTGGAGCTGCTAGGCCTCCCATGTCCATGTCTATCAAGGCCTACACACGTGCTAAGGCAGCCAGCAAGTCCAAGCATCTTACTGCTAAAACCTTACCTCAGCCTACTCCTGAAACTCAAATCATGACTATGGCCGCTGATTTAATTTCCATGATCAGAGGTTCCCAGGCCCATCCTGAGAGAGGATCCCAGCCTCCTCCTGATAAGAGGCCCAGGGTTGAACCCTCTGACCCTCTTCCTTCAGATGAAGATTCTGAGGACTCTGTTCACTCCGAAAACCAGGAAGAGCCCTTTCAGACCTACGAGGATTCAGATGCAGAGGACTCCATCCCCTTGGCCTCTCCTCCTGAGGATATTTCTTTTGGGGAAGTTCTGCATTCCATGAGGGAACATTTTAAGTGGCAAGGCCAGGAATATTCAGATTCCAGAAAGCGCCTTCGAACCTTCCTTAAAAAGCCACAACACAGACCCTTAGCTATACCTCCTGTGCTTGATGTTTTGGATGATTTGTACTCTGACTCCAGTGTTACCCCTGATACTCTTCCTCCTGCTCCTGTCAAGCCTGACAGATACTATAGGGTCCCAGAAACCCATTCTCATTTCTTTAGGGCCCATGCTGTTGATTTAGAAACAATTTCTCAGGGGCCTAAAGGGGTTTCAGCTACCACCTCCAAAAACCCTTTGCCTTCCAACAGGGAAGCAAGGTCCTTAGAGAGATGGGGGAAGAAGGTTTACACCTCCACTACTTTATCTATGAGAGCTCTCAATTGTCTCTTTCATATGTTTCAATATCAGGATTTCCTGTTAGATGATTTACAGAAAACTTTGGCCTCTCCTGAACCTTTAGATAGGAAGTCTTTGCAGGAGGCTGTGCATAATTCTCAGCAAGTTAGCAATCACTTTCTGCAGTGTGGATATGATGCATTGGAAGCTTCATGTACGGCAGCTATGACAGGGGCAGTCATTCGTAGACATGCATGGTTAAAAGAACAACCTTTATCAGATCATGTTAAGGCAAAACTTCTTGATGCACCTTTGGAAAAGAACAAGCTTTTTGGTGCTAATGCTAAAGATGTGTTAAAGTCCATTGAGGAAAAAGCCAAGTCAGTTCAGACAGTCAAAGATTTCCTCCAGGTTCAGCCACCCAGATTCAGCAGGAATTGGCCTTCTAAGAACTGGTCCTTTCCTAATCCTGAAAGATTTCAAAGGGGCAAAAACAGGTGTGCCCGAGGAAGAGGACAATACAGAGGATCCTACAGGGGACGACAATGGCAACCAGCAAACCAAAGAAGTGACACAGGGGTTTCTCCTGCCCCACAGGGACAATCTCAATGACTTTCCTCTAGTTCTGCTGACCAAAGAGCAAGCAGAAGCTCCTTTGGGCGGAAAATTATCTCTGTTTTCAAACAATTGGCACAAACTGACAAAGGACAAATGGATTTTGAACATTATAGACCACGGTTACAGGTTCCATTTTCATACTTTGCCAAGAAAACAAGGCATGCCAAACCTTCCACAAAATCAGAGGGCAGAGGCTATCAAGCAAATTTCTCTGCTTGCTCAGATCAAAGCAATAGAAAAAGTACCACAACAAGAACAAGGTCAGGGGTTTTACTCAAGACTGTTCCTTGTTCCAAGAAAAGAAACTCAATGGAGACCAATACTGGACTTGTCCGCTTTAAACACTTTTCTCATAGTACCAAAGTTCAAAATGCTGACTCAACAGCAACTCCTTCCCATGCTGGGCAAGGGGTCCTGGCTGATTACTCTGGACCTCAAGGAGGCATACCTGCATGTCCCTATCAGACACAGCTGCAAAAGATACCTCAGATTTCTTGCAGGGCCAGAGCATTATCAGTTCTCAGCATTGCCATTTGGCTTATCTACTGCACCCAGAGTATTCACGAAATGCCTGGCTTCAGTAATTGCTCATTGCAGGCTCCAGGGGATTCAAATTTACCTGTACCTGGACGACTGCCTCATACAAGCGGACGACAAACTAATTTTGACAAAAAACTTGAATTATGTCATACAATTGCTACAGGCTCTGGGATACACAGTCAACTTTCAAAAGTCAAGACTTCAGCCATCCCAGCAAATAACCTTCTTAGGAGCCAAACTAGACACAGCCTCTCAAATGGCTTACCTGACAGAAGACAAGCAAAAAAAGTTAACTCATTACTTCAAAAGTTTAGCAAAGCTCACCCAGATGACTGCAAGGAGATTCCTACACGCCCTGGGTTACATGGCATCTTGCATTCTCCTGGTTCCACTAGCAAGACTACACATGAAAAAGCTTCAATGGTACCTAAAAAGCTTATGGTCTCAACACAGCAACAACCTAGAGGCAACCATACCGCTCATTCCATGTCTTCAAAAGGAATTTCTATGGTGGGCCTCAGTAAGCCAGTCAAACACAGGTATGTCATTCAAAAAACCTCAGATAACACAGACCATGACCACAGACGCCTCAGACCTTGGATGGGGGGCGCACATGGAGGGCAGATGTATTCAAGGACAATGGTCTCCAAAGGAAACACATCTGCATATCAACCAAAAAGAAATGCTGGCAGTAATGCGTGCCATCGAGGCTTTTGGACAACAAGTTCAACAAGGCCACCTGCTAATACGGACAGACAACACCACTGTGATGTGGTACATAAACAAGCAGGGGGGCACTCATTCTTACCCCCTTTGCAGACTGACAATGAATCTTTGGGAAAAATCACTGAGCCTAAACATACAGTTACAATCCCAGTTTGTTCCAGGCAAAGAGAATGTTCTGGCGGACAGTCTAAGCAGGAATTTCCTAGATCCCCACAAATGGAGGCTACATCCAGAAATCTTTATACGACTCATCTCGACATGGGGCAGGCCAGACATAGACCTATTTGCCTCCCACCTCAATCATCACCTACAAAAGTTCTGTTCAAGGACATATCATCCACAAGCATGGAAGATAGATGCTCTCTCATTCAACTGGAGCTCCCTAAAAATCTATGCACTTCCACCTCTGCCACTGATGACCACAGTATTACTAAAGATCAAAGCAGAGCAGCCCAAGGGGATCCTAATAGCTCCAGACTGGCCAAGACAACACTGGTACCCACTACTACGGAGCGTATGTCACAACAAAAAGTGGGCCCTCCCCCAATGGCCCCAACTTCTGACTCAACACAACTTCAGGACAGTTCATCCCAACATCCAGACGCTACAGCTAACAGCTTGGGAGATTCCATAAAGAACCTCAATCTACCTCTCTCCAAGGAAGTTCAGAGGATACTAACAGAAGCCCGCAGACCATCCACCAGAAAGGTTTACTCGGCCAAATGGAAGAGATTCAGCATTTGGAATACCAGCAAAGGTCATGATGCATCACTTTTGAGCATTCCACTCATTCTGGAATATTTGGCAGATATGCTACATAATGGACTCTCATACTCTTCCATAAAAATACATGCTTCAGCTATCTCAGCTAGATACAACACTGATCCACCTGTGTTTTCACATCCTTTGTTAAGGCAATTACTTAGAGGAATCAAGAATATAAAGCCTCCAAGAAAGGCACCAGTACCAGCTTGGGACCTCAACTTTGTCCTAGAAAAACTGACTCTACCTCCCTTTGAGCCAGCAGCTTCTGTGGACTTACAATTTCTTTCCTGGAAGACAGCTTTCCTGTTGGCCATTACCTCAGCAAGAAGGGTTTCGGAATTACAGGCCCTAATGGCAATACCACCGTTCATAACCTTTCACAGAGACAGGGTCTCCTTACGAACCAACCCTACCTTTCTGCCAAAAGTGGTATCTAGGGTTTCTTTAAATCAAGCAATTCACCTGCCTACTTTCTTTCCCAATCCTGAGAACAAAGGGGAAAGACTGTTGCATACCTTGGACATTCACAGACAACTTCGCTACTACCTGGATAGAACCAAGACCAGTAGGAAGTCTGATCAGCTTTTTGTAGCTTACGCCCCTGGAGTACAAGGAAAAGCAATTTCCAAACAGACAATTTCAAAATGGATTGGACATTGCATCAGATTCTGTTATTCCTTCCATGGAAAGAGTGTGCCAGCCAATGTCAGACCACACTCCACCAGAGCTACAGCCACCTCTACAGCATTCTTGAGAGGGGTGCCTACAAAGGACATTCTAGAAGCTGCTACATGGAGCTCCATGCATACATTTTCCAAACACTGCAACCTCCCCTTATATTCCAGATCCAGAGCAGGCTTTGCTTCAGCAGTCCTGCAGGGATTGATAGCTACACCATCCCTTTCATAGAGCATTCCACCTCCCCCAGCTAAGCTATGGTATTCAACCCATATGTTATGACTGCAGTTGCATTCTTGAAGGACATAGTACAGTTTTGTACCTATCATAAATGTAGATGTCCGATAGATATGCAACTGCAGTCGGGTTTTCCCTCCCTCCTTTCCCTTTATGCCTTGGGTCCACTCCTCTCCCTGTATTCTTAGCTGGGGATATCTGTTATGGTGTATCTGTTTATTGCTTATTTATTTGTCTGGAAACCTGTTTTTGTCTTCCAATTTGATTACAGCCTTCCTTGGAGGGCACCTGGCATCTGGGGCAAGAAACACTGAAGAAGATGGCGTCGGCTGATGCTTATATACTCCAGCCGCTCTGACGTCGGAGAGAAATGCGACATCAGCCGACGTCGGAACCAGACTTTGGAATCCGGCCGACCGAGGGCTGCCTGAGGCAGGACAACCCATATGTTATGACTGCAGTTGCATATCTATCGGACGTCTACATTTATGGTAAGTACAAAACTGTACTTTTCCTCTTCTTCATGCTTCCATGATGTCCATGTCAGCAAACAAATGGTGAAACAGTACAGCTCAGTGACTGTGATATGTGATATCAGTGGCAGTACTTGACAGGTATGGTGTTCGGTGAATTGAACGTAAT
The DNA here is from genome assembly GCF_019279795.1 of Protopterus annectens. Taxonomy (NCBI): domain Eukaryota; kingdom Metazoa; phylum Chordata; order Ceratodontiformes; family Protopteridae; genus Protopterus; species Protopterus annectens. The sequence goes on from NC_056744.1 coordinate 1,526,233,432, forward strand.
CACCATGCAGGTGCCCTGCCCCCCCAGACAGATGTAGTTTGACAGTGGGCTATCATTAAAAGTTTATGTTAACTGGGACAGAGGTATTAAACAAACAAACATTTCAAGTAAAAGGAATATCATTACCATTTAGCACTTCCCCAGCCCATATACCAGTCTCTATATATCCTGTAAGATCATCAGACAGGCATTTTCCAAGAAGCTAAGAGATGAAATTCCTCCAGCAAGTTCACACTATAACTTGTGACATTTTGACAGTGGACTGCTGGATATATGGCCAGTGGAAAGTAACTAGGTGCATCTTCACAAGGTACACAGTTTACCTCAACTGACTCCTTTCAAAATGGAGGAACAGTAACCGTACTCTGAAATCCTCCCCTGTTGTAGGAAGTAAGTTCAGCTACCCTCTAAAGGAAACTTGAATCTGGTGTCTGTCCATGACCTCATTGTTTCAGTCAGTACCCAAATCTTATGATCAGATGTGAGGATGGAGACAGAGGCTGACTGGTAATTTAATAGTTTTATCCTATATCTCATCTCCTGCTTCATCATTAAAGTTTGGAACATCTGTAGTACTGTCACCACTACAGTCATCCTCCAGTCAGGCTTCTGATCCCCTTTACCCTCATATGAGAGCAAAAGATAAAGACACATAAATTCATCCGTATCTACTAACTGTTTTCCCCTGATTTGTTGTTCTTGGAGAGAACAGTGACTATGTACTGAGAGCTACTAATTTTCATCCCAACTACTTCATACTTAGCAGCCAGCTACTCCAGTGCCAGATGGAAATTACAGCCACTTGAAGTTAAGAGGACACATCTTCGTCATTTGCACATGACAAATGTCCAACCCCCATGTCCCCAGACTGGGTACTTTCCAGACTGTGCTGGTGCCGTCATATCCTGTCCATGAAAATTGCAAACAAGACGGGGCAAAAAACACACCTTTTATAGAGTCCTGTGTCTAGCTTGAATGTGTTTGACTTAATGCCAAGAAATTGGACACATGTTATCCTCAGATAAAGGGACTTAATGCCAGGCAGCAATATATCTTGCACCTCCTACTGGGTACCCAGTCATGTGTTTCCTCCAAGTCTTAAGCACACATAGCAAACTCCCATGACCCCTACACTGCCTCTGCAGTGACATAAAGCTGATTCACAGTTCCATTGCCAGGATGGAATACACATCAATTCTTTCGTTATTTATAGAGCCAATTCCTCCTATCAAGCCATTCCAACTCAATTTCAAGATAATCTCTTGGCTCTAAATGGGTGACTTGTCAACAAAAACCTTCTCCTAAAAAGACCAAATGTATGATCCTTAGTAATAATAAAAGCGTTTCTGCTGCCCTCCCTTTTTAATATATTCAATATCGATAACTCTCTTAATGAAACTAAAACCAGTTTTGGATAGATCTGGCCTTGAAAGCTCATCTCATTCTCATCTTCTGTATACCTGGCCCTAGAAGCTCCTTACAGACCCAGTCTTACCTCCTGTACTTGTCTTACTGTTTACTGTTAGAAGAAACTAGGAAGGCACTATTAGTGTACTTTGAAATTGCCTTAAAGAGTGAGTGATCCTCATTGCTGGCTTGGATTGCATTGTAATTACTTTTAGCCAGTTGATGGATTTGTTCCTGGTAGATTTTCTCTTCTAGGTTCATAGTTTTATAGGTGAATACTAGCTAACTGCCCTGAAGGGCCATTTTAAGCCTAGCCAATAACTTGAGGTAAGAATCAATCCCTGTACTTTGTGTTTATTAGGTAAAGACCTTAACTGTTATGCCAAACCCACCCCCCACCCCCTGGCTAGCTAAATTGCATTTTTACATTCAGAAGACTTGGACTGCTATTCTAGTGGTAGTAGTAAAGTAGTCTGGTCAGTTTGAGTTGGAAAGCACACAAGGAGGCTTCAAGTGATATTGTTTCATCAGTCAGAGGGCTTTTTAAGAACTTAGTTGTTAGCATTAATCTGTGTTTGAGAGGTACTTTTGCTGTACTTTTACATTATGAAGTTCCAGGATCATCCATCTTGTTGCAAAAAGTGTTTATCTGGTCTTTCTGAGTTGGGACGCACTCCAGGAAACTCAAAATGTAGTTGTTTATTGGCCAGAGGGAAGGGAGCTAGTTTTCAGCTTCTTTCTATCTGCTATAAATTGGGCCTGTTTTAGCAGAGCTGTCGATTGTTCAGTGGCAGTTAGAAATACCCTATATAGTAGCAAACCTATAAAGCAAGCACCAGGGACTTTAAACCATAACACAGAAAGGCTTTGTATGGTGCTCAGCTTAGGTAAGCTAGTTTGAGCATCAGACAGCAATAATATCAGGACAGTACACTAACCAACATCTAGCTTCAGCCTAGACACCACTCAGGTGACCGTAGGAAAACCAAGACCCTAACCCATAATAGCCCAACCCTAATACTGGTCCTGGCAACAAGAGATTTGATGTTGTCAATTTTTGTTCATTCTTAATGAATGGGTTCCTGTTCTGATCCTTGGAACCATCTCGGCCATTATACATTTTGCGCCAGCCCAAAACTTTTGAGTTAAGACCTTACCCACAATGCCTCTCTTTTCATTACCTCAGGTCTCATGTGCTGCTCTGTTAGCAAGATGCGTCAGCAATTGCTCTCAGCTAAGTCGATCAATTTTCTTTCTAGTTTAGTCTTTAGATATTTCTTTTCCAGTAATTGTTGTTTGAGTAGTATCTGATGCCTTCTTTTACCCTTTATTGATATTTTTATATAACCCTCTGCCCTTCTTACCTCTCGAGATATTTCTTTACACCATTGTTGGTACCTCTTTTCCCTTTCTTCCTGTTTTACTGTGTGGTGTTCTTGCCTACCATAGTTTGTAGTTTCCTTTTTCCTTTTTCCTATTAGTGTGTGTGTGTATGAAAATGTGTCTTTACCACTTTCTTTTTAAATTAAAAAAACAAAAAAACAAAAGGTACTTCTGGTTTTTTGAAGTGCCAAGACTGTGGAAGAAAAATGCCCAATTCTTATGGGCATCTTTCATGTGTTTATTGTCTAGGAGCTCCCCACCTGGAAACAGAGTGTGACATCACTAAGTTCTTTAGTCACCAAACCTTAGTGGAGCATCGAAATAAGCTCATTTTAAAGGGCTCATTAAAGACTTATTTTTCTGAGCTCTTGTCCAAGACTGATTCTCTAAAAACTCACACTACCAAAAAAGATGAGCCACTCAGTGCCTGCATCTCCCATGGCACTGATGGTTTCCAAACATAAAGCCTGAGTCTCCCTTAGCCTTTTCTTTTGGATCCTCCAGGAGTCTGTCTGAGGTAGATGTCTTAAGATTGGTAGATCAGCTGTTAGTGGCCTGAGGTATCCCTGCTGCTCCTGCCACTCTCCCTTCTGGAGTTGGGGTCTCTTCTCCAAGGACTCCTACACTACCTTCTCCTCCAACTTCTACTTGAGCTTCAGAGCCCAACACTTTGATCCCTCTGGTACCATCTATTCTGGTGCCATCAGGCATCCTATCCTTGGTACTGAAGGTCGCTCTGACTTCTTTGGTTCCCTCCTTGGAAGTGATAGATTTTCAGGGCCAAGATTCGGCTACAGGTTCCGAGGGTTCTGGTTTGGCTCCTAGTTTTTATACAGAACCAACCTTGGGTGTTGGGACCTTATCTGTTCCAGGTCCTTCCTCAGTTGCACCCTTGGGAGGCGAACTCTTGAAGCAGGGTGTGACCCCAGTTCTGAGGTGGTTGTTCTCATTTCTGGGTTTCCACTTCTCTTTTGGGGGGCCCTAACTTCCTGGTTATGAAGAGATCTTTAACCTCTGGAGGCTGTCAGCTAGTTTCTCCTGTATCGGTGTGTCTGGTTACTATATCTTCTGGTCCAGAGTTGATTCCAATCTTCATGACAGGACAGTGAGCACTGAAACTTCAAGTCACCCCTGCACAGGGCCCCCTCTTCTTCAGTCTTCCTCAGACATTCCCGCTGAGGAACTCCCCCATAAAAAGACATGCAAGAGGAAGCACCTAGATTCCCAGGAGGAATCTGTTACTGAGGTCACGGATTTCGATGAAGGGGTAGGTTCCCCCCAGTCACCCCCCCTATGATGTCTCCTTTAGAGACATTCTGAAGATCCTTAAGCAGAGGGGTAACTGGAAACCCCAAAACCCGACCTCAGAGTAATCTTTGTACTTGCAAGCATTCGGTACTCAACCATCTACTTCCTGGGTGACCCCTTCCAGTGATGATCTTATTAAGCTGATCATACAGTGGGCTTGGAAGGCCCCTGATTTCATAGCACCTATTCCCTGGAGACCAGACAAAATTCTTTCTCTGCTGGACCATCACCAGTATTGGGCCAAGGGCTTAGCAGTAGATGCCATGGTAGTGGCAGCTCCCACCAAGAAAAAACTTGCCGATGAGAGTCCTTGTACATCCTCATAAACCAAAAGTCTAGGATGACAGACAGACTTGGAAAGTAGATATACACTTCAATGACCTTTGCTCTCAGGTCCTTGAATTATATGGCGCATTTTACTAGACTCCATAGAGATCTGATTAGGAGGTTGTCGGATACTCTCGCTGCAGCTGTGTCTAACAAGGTGTAAGACAAGGTCGCCTCTCAGCTAGCTACCCTGGAGTCTATTTCCAACTCGTCCATGTGGCTTATTGCACATGCAGCCGAAGGGGATGACTAGAGCAGCGGGTTCTGGCATTGCCATAAGGTGTCACTCCTCAGTGTGCTTGTGTGAATTCATGGAGCCTTTCAAGTCTTCGTTCATCAATGTTCCCTTTGACAGATCATCCCTGTTCTCACCCAAAGTAAAGGACACACTCACCAGGTGTGAAAAGGATGATGAGACCCTGTCTGCTGTGGGCATTCATTTTTCTATTCCTTAACAACCCTACTACAGGAATCAGAGGAGCTGAGTGATGTGGTTCAAAAAGTTCCAGGGGCATTTCCATGGCACACGTGGCAGAGGCTCCCATAGGAGCAGAAGGAGAAGCTCATATGGAAGACGTCATCTGCGAGGTAGAGGTGGCTTGTGAAACAGGGGTTCCAGAGACTCCTTTTCTGGACAAAGCTACCAGCACTCCTGAAAGGAGGCCTGATTGCTTGCCTCTGGAAGGAGTCAGGAGGAGACTTTCTTTGAATTGACAGCCTGGCTACAAATAACCTCTGATACTTGAGTGCAGAAAAATCATTACCAGAGGCTATTATATTTCCTTCACTCTTCTTCTGAGATCACTGAAAAAAAATCCCAGATGTTCCACCCAGGCAGAGGGATCAAGCAGCCATAGAGGTTAAAAAGTTGCTAGAAAAAAAGAGACCAGATAAGATCCAGATATTACTCCAGGTTCTTTTTAGTGCCAAAGAAGACAAGGGACTGGAGGCCAATACTAGACCTCAGCCTTCTGAACAATTTTGTTCAGCACACAAAATTCTGGATGCTCATTGTTCAGTTTATTCTTCCCTTTTAGGGGAGAATGATTGGATGTGCTCTATAGACCTTCAAGACGTGTATTACCACATAAAGATGGACAAACGCTCAAGAAGGTTTCTCCACTTTCAGCTTGGAGCCAGTCATTACCAGTTCAATGATCTACCCTTTGGCCTTGCCACAGCACCGCAGGTGTTCATCAAATGCATGGCAGCAGTCAATGCTCACATGAGACTGCACAAATTTTGGGTGTTTCCTTATTTAGATGACTGGCTCCTCACTGCCCCTACCGGGCATCTACTGCTGCAAGCCACAGATTTTATTCCACATTTGATCAGAACCCTAGGCATAATGGTCAACTATTAAAAATTTCAGCTATCTCCAACTCAGGACCTAGAATTCATAGGAGCCTATCTCAACACAGTTTCATGTGTAACTTCTCTACCATTTCACAGTCTGCAGCAGTTAAGGTCTTAAGTGCAGCCCATTCTGGTAGAAAACAGAGTGCCCACTCGATTTGTTCTCTAAGCCCTAAGATCTATGGTGGTGGCCATCACCATTGTCCTCTTGGCTTGATTTCACATGAGGATACTTCAATGGCTTCTGGCCTCCCACTGGATTCTTTCTCATCCGATGACTCACCCGATCTTAATAACAGGATGTTGCAAAAAGGATCTATCTTGGTGGATGCAGTCAAAAGAAATTCTGATGGGCTGTCCCTTTGTTTTCTCACAACCCAAGGCCATAGTGACCATGGATGTCTGACCAATGGGGTGGGGAGGGTATTATCTGGGAAGACCAGTCCATGGCACTTAGTCCCCACAAGAGGCCAACTTACACATCAGGGTCCTGGAAATGAGAGCAGTGCTTCTAGAGTTGCAAGCCTTTTAATCTGCTCTTCCTCTGGGAACAGTTGCAATCCAGTCAGACAACATGTCAGTGGTATGGTATATCAACAAACAAGGGGGAACCAAATCCTACCCCCTTTGCCAGGACACTCTTAGTATGTGGCAGTGGGTGAGATCTTCCAACTGTTTTCTTGTGGCAACTCATATTCTGGAGAGTTCCCATATGATAGCAGACAAATTGTGCAGACATATTCTTTTGCCTCATGAGTGGTCTTTCAATTTCAAAGGGTCAAAAGAAATCTTTTGCCAATAGGGCCAGCCTTGCTGCAACCTCTTTGCCTCTCCAATGAAATACAAGTGCAGCAGCTACTTTGCCTTATCCCCCAAAGGAGGAGTCCTTGAGAGATGCTCTCCTTCTCGATTGGCCCTCGGGTCTCCTTTATATGCCTTTCCTCCTTATCCCTTCATACCTGTGTTCCTAAAAAAAAAAAAACAAAGGTTGCAAAGCAAGGTGATTCTCATTGCTCTCCTTTGGACCAGGCAGATTTGGTTTTCCTTCCCATGGCCTCACTTGATTCACCAACCATGGACTCTGGACCCATTTTCAGACCTGTTCTCTCACCTGCAAGGGATGGAGCACCCTGATCTCCATGCTCTCAAACACACAGCTTGTTACCTCCAATTCCATTAATTGCTAGGCAGAATAACATATCTCCCCCAGTACAAAATATTCTTCTGGCCTCCCATAGGCCTTCTGCCAGGAGACTGTACTATAGTAAATGGAAGAGATTTTCAGTTTGGGCCTCTGTAAACAATTTAGATCCATTTCCGGTGCCTGTTGCGAAAGTTTTGCTCTTTTTGGCTACTCTGTTCGACCAAGGAGCTTCAGCCTCTACCATTAAAGTCCAGTTGGCAGACATCTCAAATTTTCAGAATGGCGTTGATGACTATCCTCTAATTTCCCATCACATGTGCAAAGTTTTTCTCAAAGGTCCCTTACAATTAAAACCCTCATTCAAAGATCCAGTGGCCTCTTGGGATATCACCTTGGTTTTGCAGACCCTAGTGCTGCTACCATTTAAAGCAGCAGCTACCTGCTACCTTAAATTTCTTTCATGGAAAACTCTTTTTCTAGTAGCCGTCACTTCCGCCATTAGAGTCTCTGAGATCCAGGAATTGTACAGGTTCATAGGTGTGTACTAGGCTAATGGCCCTGGAGCCTTTATAACCTAGCCCATAGGATTACCCTGGCATCATGCCACCTGACCTTAATTCCCAGTGCCTCTGTCGAGTAGATCCACTGGAATGATCCCCGGGGTGAATTTTCTATTTCCCATCCACTCATTAAGATTTCTGTTGAAGAGGGCCACTGAGGTGCTCTGTTTGACTTGAATGGGAAGTCTATTCCATACCATGGGCAGTCTCTAGGGTTATGAACCTGTACCCCCAGCATGTTCTGTTTATTGTGGTAAAGAGGTTGAGGTTTCTGGAATGTGTGGTTCGGAGGGATTGGGATTTCTTCAGATGTAGTATTTCTAACAGGGCTGGGTCAGACATAGCTTTGTAAGTCAAACAGAGATCGCCTCTAAGCAAGTGATATGAGACAGAGAATAGTTGGATTTTTTTTAGTCTGTCCATATAGGACAAATGTTTAAGGCCTAGGATCCTCTTTGTGAGGTACTTTTATGCCCTCTCCAGTTGTTGCAGGTGTCTAGTGAGATACATGCCAAATGGGGCATTGTACTCGATGACTGGCCTAATGAAGAAAGAGTAGGGGGAGACAATGACCTCTTTCTTCTTGGATGCAAAACCCTTAGTAATGAGATGTGCAACATAGAAGGACTTTCTGACCACAGTGGCAACGTTGTGATCAGAAGAGAGGTTGCTGTCATCCTGTGTTCCCAGATCTCTTATAACGCCTTCTGTGCTCAGTGGAGTACCATCGATGTGGTAATTCATGGTAACCGGGTTTTTCCCAAAGGGGATGATGACACATTTTTTGGCATTGAGCTTAAGGCCATGGCTCTGACACCAGTCATTGGTCTCGGTGAGGCCTTTCTGTAGGATGTCAACATCACTTGGGGAGTTAATAATAGCTCCCAACTTGCAATTGTCTGTGAACTTTGTCAGGCAGAGTCCCTTCGTGTTGGCCTGGACTTCAGAGAAGTACGTACCAAACAGGAGAGGACCCAGGACCGAACCCTGTGGGACTCCACTCATGACTGGTCAGCAGTCTGACTTGGAGTCAGCTACTTTCACACTGTGGGTTTTATCTGTGAGCCAATTTGCAACCCACCTAGTGATATAGGGGTTGATGCCTAGCTTACTGAGTTTTTCTATGATTCCTGAGTGGGGAATGGTCTCAAAGGCCTTAGCCAGATCAAGGTAGACTGTATGAACCACCTTGCCTTCATCCACTGCTCCGGTGACTGACTCAAAGCAGTCAACCAAGTTGAGCAGGCATGATCTACCCTTCACAGAACCAAACTGTGTGGGATCCAGAGTCTGGAGATTCCCTATATCCTTGTTTATTAGGTCCATCATGATGGGTTCCATAGCTTTGCACATCAGACTCACCAGGCTAATGAGGTGATAGTTCCAAGGATCTGTAGTCTCTTCTTCTTTGTGGAGAGGGATGACTGCAGCAGTACACCATTCGGTAGGGATAAAGCCTGAAATGAGGCTGTGATTGAACAGGGCACACAGGTGGGGTGCCAATTGGCCAGTATATTGACAGTATCTGTTGGCTTGGTATAGGAGGTACCATTGTGCAGTAGCTCAGAGCAAATTTGGGTATTGCCGTGGAGATTCTTTACATAACTATAGAAGGCCTTGTGGTTATCTTTACTATCTGCTGCTGTTCTGTTTTCATAGCTAGCTTTAGAGGATTTGATGAGGGATGTGAACTTTTTGTTGAGGCTGATAAGGGAGTTTTCCAGTCTTGGGACTTCACCTTATTCTGCATCAGTTTCCTCCTTCTGTCACCTTATTCTGTATCAGTTTCCTCCTTCTGTAGTAGAGTTTGTTTATGGCAGGGGACCATCATATTGGCTTCCTTTTTGTGTAGGAGAGCATCTTGGTTCTGTTAGGTATGGCGAGATCCATGCATTTGTGTACATGTCCGTACAGTGCATTGGTATATGATTTGGCAGCCATGCAACTATTCTCCATTTGCATGGGTGCTGTGAAGTTAGCCACCTTTGTTTTTAGGAGCCCAAAGTTAGCTTTGGAGAAGTTTTTCATGGTGGTTACCTTTGCAGGGGGTGGTGGGGTGGGGGTGGGATGAATTTGGATTTCCAAGGTGATTAGTTTGTGGTTGGATCTAACCAGGGAGGAGTTGACTATTGGTGTACAGCAATGGTTGCCCATGTTAGTACTGACCAGGTCAAGGATGTTGCTGCCTCTAGTGGGGTAAGAATGAGCTGGTCCTGAGCATTGGAATTAATGAATTCCAGGAAATGTTGGCCAAGTGTATTGGTATATGAGTAGTTTTCTCAGTTAATGAAGGGGTAGTTGAAGTCACCCAATATGAGAGTGTTAGGTTGGACCCTAATACTCTCCAGGGTGCATAGGAACATGGAATCTGAGTCTTGGGACATGGTTGTGGACCTGTAGCAGGCTATGACCTGAATCACTGCCTTACCCAATGTTAGCTGCACCTGTAGTATCTCCGATGCATTTTGTTGAGCTACCAGTCTGGAGGTGTGCACATCCTTTATGAATATGGAAACGCAACTGCCTTTGGAGCTTTGGTCCAGGTTCTGGGGCAGAAAGGTGTGGAATGAGTTATAGCCTGGTAATGCAGGGGTGCTTTCTGCTGCCTTGAACCAGGTCTCTATTACAGCACAAATGTCGATGCTCTCCATTTTAAGGAGTGCTTCGAGCAAGTGCATTTTGAGATTTAGACTTCTAGTGATGAGCAGCATGACCCTCAAACTACATTTGTTTGTAGCTGTTAAAGTGGTAATTTGGTCTTCAGAACACTGCCTAAAAAGGCACTAAAGGGGTGGCAAGAACCTTGGCCAGTATCCGGAAGCCCAGGGGTGACAGATGCAGGCCATCTCTGGCAAAGCATTGAGGTCCATCAATCATGTCATCCCAGGCAGACAGATAATGGATCCCCTTAGACTGAAACCAGAAACTTAGCCAATTGTTGAAATCAATCATTTTCTGCTTGTACTGTGGTATTATTCTGGGTGATGGTAGGATGCTGCTCAGGGCTAGGGTCATATCCACCTGGGCTACATAATCTGAGAGCTCCTGCATATATCTCTTCATGTAGTCCAGGGAGGCATATCTCAAGTCATTCACACCCACATGTACAATGACAGAGTCATATTTTTACCTGTTGTTGAGGGACCTGATTGCATGCGTTAAGTGGTGGATCCTGGCACTTGACAGGCAGCTGACTGTTATTTTATGCACATTCAACCTAGTGAGTGGGACATCAGTGTGCATCACTATTGAGTCACCTATGCCTAGCGTGTTGGGCATGCTGTTTTGCCTTAGGGGCTTGGGTTGAGTGGCACACTGTTTAGAAGAGTTATGTGTCTCATGATTAGTGTTGTGTTGTGGTGGTTGAGTACATTTCTACCTTGGAGGTCTGTGCTGTTTGGGTAGATTTTTATTGAGAGCCTCCACGAAGGTGGATGTGGTTTGTGTTTTTATGTGAAGGCAGTGCTGGTGTGTGTTCTGGTGGGCTACGTGCTCCATGTGGTGTGGTGCAAGTATTGACCTTCTACTCTTGACCAGCTATTTTGGTCTTGGCTGGAGAGTGTGTGGCTTCCAATTTGGATATATAAGTGCATCTCTCGCAAGTCTGAGTTTTGGGAGGTAAGAGGAGAGGGTTGTCAGTTTACATGAGGCAGTTGCTACATTGCCTCAGTATGCCCAAGTTCACCAGGTTAACAGGAGAAAGCACAGTGAACCGACCTTTAGACATGCCTGGAGGGGTGGGCATTAATAATATGTAATGGAGCTGTTTCCTTGTAGAGCATGTAGTGCTGATAGCACTTTTGTGTACTACAATAATTGATACAAGAAGTCTGGTAAAGTGCTAGACTAATAAGCTAGTAAAAGTGCAGGAGAGGGGAGAACTAGCTGATCTAAGGGAAAAATTGAAGAGTAGACTTTGGCACTGCTCAGAAGCTTACATACAGTCCTGGATACAGCAAATCTGTATCTGGACTAGTCTGGTTACAGGAAAGGTGGTAAAAGCACAAACGTGGGCTTTTAGACCAGAAAGTTGAAGGAGATGGAAAACTGCCCAAACAGCCAATAAACTACAATTACTGGGCAAGAAACCACTCCTCTTGTGGCAGATAGGCTACCTAGTGCTTACCACTCTCACTTACAAGCTAGAAGGCTTCCCTCTGACACAGAAAGGTTGGGGGGCTCAGAAGCTTACAAATGGTCCCGGATACAGAAAATCTGTATCTGGACTAGACTAGTTATAGGAAAGATGAGAAACAAGCGCAAATGTGGGCTTTTAAATCAGAAAGTTGAAAGAGATGGAAAAATCTGCCCACATGGCCAATGAACTACAATTTCTGGGACAGAAACCACCCCTCTTGTAGTAGATAGGATACCTAGTGCTTACCACTCCCACTGATAAGCTAGAAGGCTTCCCTCCGACACAGAAAGGCTTGGGGACTCAGAAGCTTACAAAGAGTCTTGGATACAGCAAATCTGTATCTGGACTAGACTAGTTACAGGAAAGGCAGGACACAAGAGCGCAAACGCAGGCTTTTAGACCAGAAAGTTGAAAGAGATAGAAAACTGCTCAAATAGCCAATAAACTACAATTTCTGGTCCAGAAACCACTCCTCTTGTGGTAGATAGGCTACCTAGTGATTATCACTCTCACTGACAAGCGAGAAGGCTTCCCTCTGACACAGAAAAGCTTGGGGGGGGCTCAGAAGCTTACAAACAGTCCTGGATACAGCTAATCTGTATCTGGACTAGACTAGTTATAGGAAAGGTGGCAAACAAGGGCAAATGTGGGCTTTTAAATCAGAAAGTTGAAAGAGATGGAAAAACACTACCCAAATTCCCAATAAACTAGAATTTCCAGGCCAGAAAGCACTCCTCTTGTGGTAGATAGGCTACCTAGATCCTTACCACTCCCACTGATAAGCTAGAAGGCTTCCCTCCAACACAGAAAGACTAGGGGGACTCAGAAGCTTACAAACAGTCTTCGATACAGAAAATCTGTGTCTGGACTTGACTAGTTACAGGAAAGGCGGGAAACAAGAGTGTAAACACTGTCTTTTAAACCAGAAAGTTGAAAAAGATGAAAAAACTGCCCAAACAGCCAATAAACTACAATTTCTGGGCCAGAAACCACTCTTGTGGTAGATAGGCTTTCATAAAAATAGAGTATCATTAAGAACTAATCCTTCTTTTCTTCCAAATGTGGTCTCTCAAACTAATATTAATGAAACCATTGAATTACCAGTTTTATTTCCCAAGTTTACCAACAAAGGCAGTTATTGCTTACATTTACTAGACATTCACAGGCAATTCTATTTTTACCTAAACAGAACAAAAAAGCTGAGGAAATCAGATCAATTGTTCATTTCCTTTTCTGGCCCAATGTTAGATCAAGCTGCAGCAAAAATGTCCTTTTCAAAATGAATCAAGCTGCAGCAAAGGTGTCCTTGTCAAAATAGCTGAAAGATTGTGTTACCTTTGTTTATACATATACTAACCATAAGTTACCTGTGCATGTTAAAGTGCATTCAATCAGATCAGTTGCCACTTCAGCTGCTTTCCATTCCAGAGCTTCTATGGATGAAATATGTGCAACTGCAACTTGGGCTACACCCCATACTTTTATCACTCATTACAAAGTGGATATGGTCTCCAGGCAAAGAGCATCCTTTGGCTGTATGGTTCTCAGGAATATCCTTCAATAAGGCCACCCTGAAACTAAGTAGCTGGGGACTCTGTCCCATTCATCAACAGTGAATTAGGATTGACAACATCAGATGAAGAAGTTATGTACTCACCATAATGTTCCATCTGTGCTGTTGATCCTCAATAATTCTTGACATCCCACCCACCTTCCCCCTCCCGAAGATGTCCTGGAGGATCGAATCCTTGTCCTGGGTTGTCATAGGGTGTTTACCTTGGGCATTGCTTCTGATTATATTTACACTCAATGCCTGCTGTTTATGCAAACTCAATCTGAGGTAATGAAAAGAGGGGCATTGTGGGTATGGTCTTAGCTCAAGAGTTTTTTGGCTGGTGCAAGCTGTATTAAGGCTGAGCCAGTTACGAGGATCAAAACCAGAACCTATTCATCAGAAATGAATGAAGATTGACAACACAGATGGAACTTTACGGTGAGTACATAAATAATTTTTTTTCAATTTCCTAATGACTCTGTGATCAGCTTAGTAGATATGGGCATCCCGAGACAGTATAGCATTTGTGTCATGTATTCAAGACAACCTTTTAATCCTTAAAGACAGTAACACAGTATGTGAGAAATGTACATATATGACTTATTTACAGACAAAAAGTTTACTTACGAACAAAGTTGTCAAAAACACACAATACATCCTTCACACATACTGCTCTCCACACATAGACCTTCTTAAGCAGAGACACTTAAAAGAAACCTTTCTAAACCTCAAAGAGCTCCTAAGCCATCCAACAGCAATACCTACCCTCAGCAATAATTAAAGCACACACAAAGAGAAACACCTAACACCACACATAAGCCTACAACCAGTGATACCCTAAGAACAAAGCCCATAAGACAAGCAAACACTTTACCTAGTACTCTTGTCATGGGGGATTCTGTTGTACAACACACAGATCTCCCTCTCACCAGGATGGACAAGGAGAAGATAATGGTTAGTTGCCTATCTGTAGCTAGGATCCACAATATCATGCATGCACTTAAGTCACTGCACCGCAGGCACCAGTATTATTATGTTATAATCCACGTGTGTGTGTAAATGACCTGAGGTGTACCTCACTGTAGCATATGAAAAGAGACACTATAAATCTTTTGCTGAATATGTGTCTCGGACAGGTTCATGCCTTGCAATGAGTACCTTCTACCTTCACTAAGGTTGATGTCACAGTATCAACAGAAAATGATTGATTTTACTAATTGCCTTAGTTTCTGGTGCCACTGCATGGGAATCTGATATCTGTAAGCATGGAGGACATGCTTAACAGACCAGTTTGCTTTGCCAAAGATGGTCTGCATTTACCCCCGACCCCCACCCCTGACTTTCACATATTGACCTAACTTTATCCATCCCCTTAGAGACATTTTTAGGCAGTGTCAAAATGACAAAACTACCAACATAGCAACAAAAAAAACCCAAAAACAAAAAAAAAACTCCTCAAAGCAAATTTAAGGTGTTACTGTTCGATATTAGGAGCCTAAACAAGAAACTCCACACCCTCCAAGCTCTCCTCACTCTGGAAAATGTAGACAGCTGTGCTCTTACTGATACTTGGTTTAAAGCCACAGTATTTCGGCAGTGGAAGGCTACAGTGCCTTTTACACATTTATACAACAGCAGCACTGGCACTGGCTAAATGTGGATGTGTCACAATCTACATTAGGAACACATACAGCTCTAGATTGGTTAAACATGATGATGCCCTAGAGATCATCCATGTCCAAGTCTCCAAAGGCAAGATTTCTTACCATACGAGGCCCGCAACTCTCAACTAGACCTATTAGAGGCACTCACCATTCATCCAAATACAATATTCATGTGAGACTTTAACTACCCCTCTATAGGCTGGAAAATGTATACTGTCTTTAGCTGCCAGGCACAAAATTTCGTAGAATTTATCAACATAAACACCCTTGACCAGATAGTGCAAACTCTAACTACAGGATCAACCATATTGGACCTAGAACTCACCAACATGGGAGAGCAATGCACCCCACCACATCCATGTTGTGTTCCCATTAGTGCAGTCACACCACAAAGCTGTTTCCCTCAAAATAAAAATCAGCTTAGAAAACCCAACTAAACCCATAACAGTTACTATTCTAAAGCAAACTACATCCTGTTAAGCAACAGTTTGTCAAAAATTCATAGCTCCCCCAACCCTGAGAACACAGCTACCAATGTAGAGTTATTTACAGAAACTCTGTACAACTTGTAAATGGCTGCATTGAGGCTAACATACCTACCAGAAGATAGCCCAGATCTAACATCAAAAACAAACTAGACTGGTGGAATCCTTATCTTAACATGCTGTATAACCATACCTCTCAACCTGGAAACGTCAAACATCTGAACAAAGGCCCATGAAAAATAGGTACAAATCTATATGCTGGTTAACATAAAATGTGCATACATAATTATGTAACCTCACCCTTTGCAATGGAATTGTGGGGTATCAACTTTCAAATGCAAACTAAAGAACAGACAACCAAAATATGGCCCCAGCCTAGACCCTGTAGTAAATGGTAACCATTTTTTAAATGTGTAGCAATGATGTTCACTGGGAATGGAGAAGATGATAAAACTCAGGATTTTGTTTTCTGTAACTTGCAGTATGTGGATTTTGTGGTAAAAGTAGGGCATTTAATGGTAGGTAATATTCTAATCTTAGCAAAAGAATGTTATAGTTTGCTAGGACCTCCAAAAGTCATTCTCCATGGCCTACTGATCAGTGGCATAGCTTGAGTTTTTGCCACCTGGGGCTGTCTTTGAGTTTGCCTCCCTTCCCCTCACAAAATCATGGTAGAATGGGGGCCCCTTATGCACAGCCCTCCCCCCCTGCAGCCATTCCAGTGCCCCATTACTTGGCTATTTTGCCCCATTTACCATAAACACTGTAATGTGCGTACTGCTTTACTTCAATGATGATTATTTGGATTTCATTTAAAACTTTTATTTTACATTTTATAGCACAAACACTAATAGACATTTGCTAAACAAAGCAATACAGTCTCACAATTAAAGTAGACTTAGCATTAAAACTTCTCTGCCCTTGAAACAGCATTGAAACCCACATTCAAGGAAAATGCATCTTGCCAGTGGTGGATAGTGGTGGTTGCCCTTGCAAATCCCACTGTAATGTCATCCACCTCATCCAACCACTACCTTTCTTTCCACTCCACTAACTACCTTGATTATAGCAAGCTCAGATGCTCATAAGCCAGTACTTATTATACAGCAGGAACTTCTTCTTCTTGTAACATTTGTTAATGTCTGTTATGCACTTCACAGATAAAGATTCTAGTTGTCTACTGATGTACTATGTTCTTCATCTGTAAATATGTTGTAAGTAATTGCTATGTAAATTGTTAATCATTATGTATCCAATGTAAATACTTTCTGTTTATTTTAACTGTGGAGCTTTTCTACCCGGGCCTCCACTGAAAATGGACCTACGTCCAGTCGGACACTCCTGGTCAACAAATTTAAATAAATAAAAATAAAGATTACCTTTGGGATATTTTCAAATCATAGGCCCCTTGCACACGAAACATACATGTGTTCTTTGATACACCTTCCTGATTGTATTAGATTACATTTCTTATATAATACAGTGTACTTGTTAGAGTGCATTTTAGATTTATTGATTTGAACATTTGTCCAGTAAGCAATGAAACAAAATACATGAACCAATAATGACAAAACTGCCCAATTCAAAACATTTCCATCCTAAAAGTCTACTCAAATCTCTACAATCCACCAGCATCAGTAAATATGCACAATCTGTGCAGAAGGAAAAGTCATCTAAATAATTCCACATTAAAGAGATCTATATAATCAGTAACTAATGAAGAGGTTGCTGCTAGCAAACAACTTGATATTTCATTGTTTCATCTACAAATGGAGTGCCTGTTGCCCATGAGGAATAAATTGCCTATCTTACATTAAAAAATAATAAGCTAGGAATACTGCAAAAGGGAAATGGATGGCAAATTAATAACAGTTTTATAGTTACAAGGTATCTCCGCCAAAGAGAACATTCTCGGGACTGCAGCATCCACCCCCTTTAAAAGAACAACTCAGTACAGTATCAGCAATCCATTTACGTACTGTGGGAATTGAACCCACAGCCTTCTGCATCAAAAGCAAGTGTTCTACCTGTTATGCCAAGCCCATTTGTGTTGTTAGCAGCACAAGCAGCATTAAACGTCTCTCCCCCTGAAGAACTATGCAGCACAAGAAATCTGGAAAAAGCCAAAATTTATTGGTGAAGGGGAGACAAAGGCCAAAAACCAGGGACACATTTTAAACATTGCTTGTATAAACTTAGAAAGGTTGCTAGAATAAAATGTTTTGTGTTACCATGCCTTTCCTGAAAGATAGGGAGAGAGGAACAGACCAAAAGTATATTCTGTAAAGCTATCACAAGTGGTGGTGGTATGGGTAGAAAATTTAGGCTCTTGCTCCTTGTACCTAAGGTACGGGATTTTAGTAACCCTAACCCCCAGTTATACCTGTGTGGGGCATTTTACACACACACACACACACCCTTAGCTGTATACACACACACACACACACACACACACACACACACACACACACACACACACACACACACACACACACACACACACCCTTAGCTGTACACACACACACCCTTAATTGCACTCTGCTACTGCCACTAGTCTGCTTAAATAACAAACTGCTCTGCTTATACACAAAAAAGATGAGTGTAACCTTGTCTTAAAAGAAAGCTGCACTGCTTACTTACACCAGTGTGTGCTTAGCAATGCATATTGCTTAATACACTGGAGAGGAGCTGCTGCCAGTAATGGATCACTCTGCTTAAAATAGAAAGCAAACTTGTTGTGTCTTTTGGCTTTTCCTGGTTAGGGGTCGCCACAGCGGAAATCCGGTCCGCTAATGATTGGCAGTAGATTTTTACATGGTGATTTGCCAGGCCTAATGCACAACCTTCAACGAAGGAACGCCCATTCATGCATGTGGCCACACAGAAGACGGTCTAACTGTGAGGCGACAACGCTATCGCAGCACCACCACGCAGTAGAAAGCAAACTACTCTGCTTAAAACAGAATACTCTGCTGCCAATAATCTAATTAAATAATGAACCACTCTGCTTGAAATAGAATAATGAACATACACAGAGATGCTTAAATAACGACCCTCTCTGCTTAAAATAGAATAATGGATAGAGCCACTCTGCTTAAAATAATGAACATACACCAAGCTGCTGCCAATAAGGAACCATGCATGCTACATACCGACGAAGAAAGCTGCTTAATACACTGGATCTGGAGTGTAGCTGGTTTTAATTATTAGAAAACTGAAAGCTGCTTATTACAGAGGACCTGCTGTTGCCAATAATAAACTACTCTGCTGCCAAAAACAAACCACCACTCTGCTTAAAATAAAATAATGATAATGAACACGATTGTAAATAAAATAATGAACACAAGTTGTCTAATATACTGGAGTGGAGCTGCTGCCAATAACAGACCACTACCAGAGAGGAGCTGCTGCCAATAAGTTAACTACTCTGCTTAAAATAAAATATTGAACATACACTGAGTGTAACAAAGTTAAGCCAATAATGAACCTTTCTAATAATTCAAACCAGCTATGCTCCAGATTCAGTGTATTAAGCAGCTTTCTTCGTTGGTATGTAGCACGCATGGTTCCTTATTGGCAGCAGCTTGGTGTATGTTCATTATTTTAAGCAGAGTGGCTCTATTCATTATTCTGTTTTAAGCAGAGAGGCTTGTTATTTAAGCAGCTCTGTGTATGTTCATTGCTGCCAATAATACAGTGGAGCTGCTGCTGCCAATAACGAACCACCACTCTGCTGCCAATAATCACTCTGCTTAAAATAAAATAATGATAATGAACACAAATGTAAATAAAAAAATTAACACGAGTTGCTTAATACACCGGAGCAGAGCTATTGCCAGTAATGGACCACTACCGGAGAGGAGCTGCAGCTAATAATGGACCACTTTGCTGCCAATAAGTTACCCAGTCTGCTTAAATAAATAATGAACCCCTCTGCTTAAAATAAAATAATGAACATACACCGAGTGTAACAAAGTTTAGCACGCTGCTTAAATAAAATTGCTGCTGACAATAAGGAACCAGGCATGCTTGAAAGCTTAGCAGATTTGAATTAGAACAAAGGAGCGGCAGCAGCCTGTTTTCATTTTTTTTTCTTACCTTGGAGCCCGAGCCCATTTCTAATGCTGTGACATGTGGGTGGGTGTTGGGCGAGTGGACACGGACTGAAATTGCACAGTTGCTACTGCATATTCTGTCCCGTCTGACTGACTCCAATGAAGCTGATGTCATCACGAGCATGCCCCTATAGACTGGTGATGCATGGTGACATAAGCCATAAATTTAAAGTTGTATCATGAAAAAAACAAAAAGAAATCGGAAATGAAAGGGGCCACTCAGAAATTCATGGTACCCCATTACTTTGCCCTCAAAACTGGCAAATACCAAGAAATTCAGTACAGTTGAGAGGTATGCATATAACAAAAGAAAAAAGTAATGTCCAAAATCACAATGAGCAACTCTCATAGAGACAAGAGCTCTCTGATTCAACTAAGTAAGAAACTAAGAGTTCTAATAATGTCCAACAAGGCCATTTTCAAGGTCAGGATAGTCTCCCAGGCTAAGGACAATAACAAGAGCTTCTTCAGCTATGTTCATTGGTAGGTACTAGGCTATCTGCCCGAAGGCATTTATAAGCCTAGCCAGAATGTGTTGGCTTTCGCCGCCCCCTTAGATTAGTTCCCTGTGCCTCTATCCAGCAGAGCCATTGAAGTGATCCCCGAGGTAAACTTTGTTTCCCATCCACTTGTCAAGGTTTCTTTTGAAGAGGGTTAACGAGGAGCTCTGCCTAATGTAGATTGGAATCTTGTTCCAGAGCATGGGAAGTCTCTGGGACAGGAATCTATCCCTTCAGCACATCCTATTTATTGCTGTGGTGAGGTTTAGATCCCTGGCGCATTTGGCTTGAGGAGATATGGTTTTCTTAAGGTGGAGCATGTCCATCAATTCTGGGTTGGACATGGCCTTGTATGTCACCTCTGAGTAGGCGATATGCAATCGAGTACAGCTGGAGTTTCTTCAGTCGAGCTGCATAGAGCATCTGCTTGAGGCCAGAGATCCTCTTGGTGAGGAACTTCTGTGGTCTTTCCAGTTGTTGCAGGTGTCTTGTAACATCCCAAATGGGACATTGTACTCTATGATGGGTCTGATGAGTGATGTGTAGAGGGGCCCAATGACCTCTTTCGATCCGGATGCAAACCCTTTTGTGATTAGGTGGGCCACATAGAAGGATTTTCTAACCACTTTGGCAATGTGATTATCAAAGGAGAGGTTACTATTTACTTGGGTCCCCAGATCCCTTATTATGTCTTCCGTATTTAGGGGGCTACCACCTATGTGGTAGTTTTTTCCAAAGGGGATGACTATGCACTTTTTGGCATTTAGCTTGAGTCCATGGTTTTGACACCAGGTATCTGTCTCAGTGAGACCCTTTTGTAGGAAGTCTGTGTCAGCCGGAGAGTCAATTATAGCCCCTAGTTTGCAGTCGTCTGCGAATTTGGTGAGTCCATAGTCCTCCTGTGCTTGCCTGTACCTCTGAGAAGTATATGCCGAACAGGAGGGGTCCTAGGACTGAGCCCTGGGGAACGCCACTTGTAACCAGTTTAGAGTCAGACCTAGCTCCTGCAACTCTTACCATGTGGGTTCTGTCCGTGAGCCAGTTGGCAACCCATCTCGTGACGTAGGGGTTTATGTTCAGGCTGGTGAGTTTGTCTATAATACCTGAGTGGGGAATGGTGTTGAAGGCATTTGCAAGGTCTAGGTAGGCTGTGTGGACCACCTTTCCCTCGTCTATAGCCTTGGTAACTGTCTCAAAGAAGTCCACCAGGTTTAGGAGGAATAATCTGCCCTTATCAAAGCCGAACTGGGTTGGGTCCAGTGTTTGGAGTTTTCCAATGTCTCTGTTAGTGAGATCCATCATGATGTGCTCCATAGCTTTGCAGACCAAGCTAGTCAGGCTTATAGGGCGATAGTTCCCGAGGTCCGTTGTGGCTCCACCTTTGTGGAGCAGAATAACCGTTGCTGTGCGCCACTTTGTGAGCACATAGCTTGTGGAGAGGCTGAGTTTAAGCAGTGTGTTTAGGTGAGGGGTTAGTTCATCTTTGAGCTCGTGTAGGACACAGCCTGGGACACCGTCCTGTCCCATTGATGCTGTGTTTTTGGCTTTGGAGAGGGCTGTTTTAACTTGAGTGTCCGTGATTTTAGGGGCACTGCATTCTTCTGGTATAGTTACGGGCCATTTTGGGGGTGAGAGGGAGGGTGAAGTTTGCACTGAACCTGTCTGCCAGGATGTTGGCGATATTGGTCGGTTCAGTGTATTTTGTACCATTCTGCACTAACTCCGAGCAGATCTGAGAATTGCCACTTAGATTCTTGACATAGCTAAAGAATGCCTTGTGGTTATCTTTGGAGTCCATGGCAATTTTTCTTTTGAAGATAGCCTTGGATGATTTTATGAGGGAATGTAGTTTCTTGTTGATACTGATCAGGGATGTCTTCCCTTCTTGGGATTTTACTCTTTTCTTGATTAGTTTCATCCTTCTATTGTATAGCTTGTTTATGGCAGGGGTCCACCAGACTGGTTTAATTTTCTAGGAGAAGTGAGTCTTGGTTTTATTTGGGATAGCACGATCCATGCACTCTTGTAAGTGCCCGTAGAGTGCACTAGTAAAGGATTTTGCAGCTTCGACAGCATTATCCTTTAGCATGGGTCTTTGAAACTTCCCAACTTGGTCTTAAGTAACGTGAAGTTTGATTTTGAACAGTTTTTCATGGTGGTTTCTTTGACCGGGGTGGTGGCGGAATGTGGATATCCAGAGTGATTAGTTTATGGTCAGATCTAACCAGCGAGGGGTTCACCTTCAGTGTGGAACACCGGTCGCCCATGTTGGTGATGACCAGGTCCAATATGTTGTCACCTCTGGTGGGGGTGTTAACCAGTTGATCCAGGGAGTTTGAGTTTATAAATTCGAGGAAATGTTGGGCCAGGGAGTTCGTACTTTAGTAGTTCTCCCAGTTAATGTTTGGATAATTAAATTCACCCAATATCAGGGTGTTTGGTAGGACCTTTATGTTTCCCAGTGTTTCCAGGAATGTGGAGTGGGGGTCCTGGGACATGGTGGTTGATCTGTAGCAAGCTATAATTTGAATAGCAGTTTTGCCCTTTGTTAGTTGCACGTGGATGATCTCTGAAGCATCGTGCTGTGCCACTAACATGGAGGTGTGGGTATCCTTGCCTGGTAATGCTGTGGTGCTCTCTGGAGCCTTAAACCAGGTATCGGAAGTAGTTACTTCATTTGTTCTGCAACCTGTGGGGTCTCAGATCTGACCTTGGATCCGACTGGCAGCTTTCCAAGATTCAAGATCTGAGCTCCTAGCTCCTCCCCTCTACCCACAGTCCCCTATCACCACCACACTACCTCAGATCGTTTTTGCCGCGGCTTGAATAACAAGCATCTTGAGAAGAGCTCCTGAGCTTAGACAGGGAAGTGAATAATTTTCTTTCAGAAATGTTTCTAAATCTTTAAAACTTAAAAAGGAGAGTATTGTGAGTGTTTTGCTGCCCTTTTTTGTTTTCGGGATTGCGTTTTCTTTTTTCATATCCTTCCCCTAGGTGTTTGGGCGTGTGAGTGTGTGTGTGTGTCAGAAAAATGGCCAAAGGCCATAAAGCTATTTTTTCAAAGTGCACTGGGTGTGGCCATAAGCTTTACCCAGCTGATGGCCACACTCAGTGTGTTATATGCCTGGGGGTTGTCCATTTGTCTTCAGGCTGCCAGGTTTGTGCAGCCTTCAACCCCCAGGCTGTGAGGGACAGAAGGAACAGGCTTATTCTGGCGGGATTGCTTCCCCCAGAGGAGGTCTCTTCCTCCTCTCCCTCCAAGGTGCAGGCTACTCAGGTAGCTTCGACACCCCTGATTCCCTCGACTCAGGCTGGGACTCAACCTCCCACTACTGCCTTGAGTATGAAGGAAGTTCAGTCTTCTCCTTCTAGGGATAAGCACAGGGAGAAGCACAGACACAAGAGACGAGAAGAGCCTCATCCCTCGGCTCCGCCTTCAAAAATTGTTAAATCACCTCCGAGGGTGTCCGGACCTTCTCCTTCTCAGCTCCGATCTCCTTCCTTCTCACCGGAGCTGGAAGAGGAACTCCTATCACCCTCGAGGTCGTCGAGGCGGCCCTCCAGACCCGCCTCTACGACCTCCTCTAGATCTACTAGGTCTCTCTCCGATGCTGACATGGATAGGATGATGCGTCAGATTTGCAGACCCAAATGCAGATGGGGGTGCTCCTGCCCCCCCCCTCCACAGGGGGAGAGGTGCAGCTTCAATATTTGCCCTGATTTCTCCTTCTTCAACCTGGATCCGGGTTTTGGAGTCTTCGGATCCAGGCCCTTTTGGAGCCGGGGTTTTGTCGGCACCGGTGGCCCAAGCCTTCTCGACGCCGACCATACCCTTGAGTATCTGGGATCCGAGCTCTCGGGGCCGTGGGCTGGGTTTCGGATCCGTGGGAGCAGGTGCATCTTCGGCACCGCCTATGTCGGAGAGCACCTCCCTTTCAGATCCGATGGCTTCGGCTCCGACCCCGATCCCTATCTCGGAGCCGAGGAGACTGCTTTCGGGGCTGGAAGAGAGTAGTTCTCCCTCGGCGTTCAAGGTAGTGGAGAGGGTACTGTCGAGGTCTTCCCGGTCCCCGACTCGGGCTTTGGATCCCTCCACCCCCCCCCCACTGCATACTGGCCTAACTTCCATCATCCTTCCATCGGGACAGCCTGCTCAGTCCCTCCAGTTGGTTCCCTCGGAGGAACAAGAGGCCGTTGATGAGCCCTCTTCTGATAGTCCCACAGAGGAGGTGCCTTGTAAACGGACATGTAAAAGGAGGCACATGGACTCCCCCGAGTCCGTCACCACAGATACGGACTTAGAGGAAAGGGAAGGTTCCCCAAGGTCACCCCCCGAGGATGTCTTCTTTGGAGACATCATGGAAATGTTGCGTATTAGGGGAGGGCGGTCTGCCCAAAAACCTTCCTCGGATGAGTCCGTATTTCTGGAGGCGGTTGAAGCGGGCCCATCTAACTCCTGGGTGTCCCCACCGGCAGATCCCCTGGTAGAACTCCTGACTACCAGGGCTTGGCAGGAACCCGACACCTTGGAGCCTATCCCACATCAACCGGATAAAATCCTTAGCTCCCTTTAGACAGGCAGGCTTGGGCCAAAGGGTCTCCAGTTGATGCCATGTTGGTGGCTGCTGCCACTAAAAGAGAACTCTCCCAGGAGAGCTCCACGGTACACCCGCTGGACAAGGAGTCCCGGGCGCTGGACCATATAGGGAAGTGGATCTTTGCTTCGGCAACCTTCTCCGTGAGGGCGCTGAATTATATGGCGCATATCATTAGGCTGCAATGGGATTTGATCAAGGAATACACTGCAGCTCTTGCTGAGTCCATGTCGGTCGAGGACAAAACCGTGTTCTCGACACACATGGCCACTCTCAAGTCCATTTCAAATACGTCCATGCGGCTACTGTCTTATGCTACGGAAGGAGCCGCAAGGGCCAACGGAGCAGGTGTTGTCTTGAGATGTCATGCCTGGCTCCGTCTTTGTAATTTCGCAGAACCTTTCAAGGCATCCTTCGCAAATGCACCCTTTGATGGTTCTTCGCTTTTTGGCAAGACCGTACGCGATACACTAGTCCAAAGCGAGAAGGATGGGAAGATGCTGTCTGCCGTGGGAGTCCGCTTCCCGAGCCCCCAACGTTCCTTCTCAAAGAATCACAGGGGGCAAAAGAAACTGTGGTTCCGCAAGTCTCAGCAATCCTATCCAGCTTCGGACTCCACGCCCTCCAAAGGCAGAGGAGGGCAGGGTGGACGCCGGCCCAGAGGCAGAGGGGGACCACGTAACTTCAGGTCTAGGGAGCCTTTTTCCGAGAGACACGTGCAGCAGCTCTGTGGGCTTACCCGACTGTCCAGCTCTGGAGACAGTCGGGGGAGTTTAACCAAGCACCTGTCAATGTGGGAGTCCATCACGAATGATCGATGGGTGCTCCGAATTATATCCAGAGGTTACAATATTCCCTTCCTATTTCATCCTCCCTCAGGTGGTCACCTCCCTGATGTCCCACCCAATCAAAGAGAGGCGGCAACCGTAGAGATTTCAAATTTGTTAGAAAAAAGAGCCATCCAGCGGGTCCCCCCAGACCAATCCGGATTGGGCTACTACTCAAGGTTCTTTTTAGTGCCAAAAAAGAGGGGTGACCTCAGGCCCTAAACATGTTTGTTCCCAAAGAAAAATTCTGGATGGTCACTCTACAATCTATTCTCCCCTTAATGCAGGAGAATGACTGGATGTGCTCTATAGACCTGAAGGACGCATACTACCACATTCTAATGGACAGACGGTCCAGGAAGTTCCTCCGCTTCCGGCTAGGGGCCAGTCATTACCAGTTCAGGGTCCTTCCATTCAGACTCACCTCAGCCCCCAGGGTGTTCACCAAAGTCATGGCAGTAGTTGCGGCCCACCTGAGGCTTCAGGGCATAAGGGTCTTTCCGTACTTAGACGACTGGCTCCTCACAGCAACCAACAGGCATCAACTTTGTATCGCGAGAGACTATGTGCTGTCTCTTGCCGACAGCTTGGGCATCTCAGTCAAGATACCGAAGTCTTTTCTTCATCCTGTGCAAGCATTAGATTTCATAGGAGCCAGGCTAGATTCCCGATCTTCTTGGGCCTTCTTGACCTCGGACAGGCTGTCCAGCCTCTCACTCCAAGTTTTGGCTCTTCTTCGCACCAAGGCTCCACCGGCGGAGTTAGTCCTGAGGGCACTAGGCTCAATGGCAGCAGCTATTGGCCTCTGCCTCCATGCTTACCTAAGGATGCGTATATTACAGTGGACACTCCAAGTTCAATGGTCACTGTTACTCCACCCATTGAACACTCCTATCCCCCTGAGCAGAGTTTGCATGGAATCCCTCCTTTGGTGGCTTCACTCCCCAGAACTCAGGCAAGGGAGACCCTTTATGACCCCCCCCCAGGTCACGTTAACCATGGATGCTTCTTGCCTGGGGAGGGGGGCATTGTTTGGGCAGAAACGTCCAAGGTACGTAAACCTCGTCAGAGGCCACTTTGCACATAAATGTTCTGGAGATAAGGGCGGTGCTTCTAGCGTTGCAGGCTCTCCAAGACCTTCTACCTCTAGGAACGATTGCAATACAGACGGACAATATGTCAGTGGTCTGGTATATAAACAAACAAGGGGGAACCAGATCCTACCCTCTTTGACGAGAAGCCATGAGAGTTTGGGAATGGGCGATATCCACCAACCGCTTTCTGATAGCAACGCACATTCCGGGACGATCCAACATTCTGGCGGACAAACTGAGTCGAGTAATTCTCAGTCCTTATGAGTGGTGTCTCAATCCGAAAATTGCAAAGGAAATTTTCCACAAGTGGGGTTGGCCTCGCTGCAATCTCTTTGCTACTCCCCAAAACACAAAATGCAGCGAGTTCTTCGCAATTCTTCCCCCAGAAGGGGAGAGCCCCAGAGACGCTCTGATTCATGCTTGGCCTCCCGGTCTACTCTATGCTTACCCCCCACTTCTGCTCATGCATGGCGAAGTTCATTCAGAAAGCCGCCACAGTTGGGGAGCAAAATTTTCTTCATAGCCCCATTCTGGCCTCGTCAAATCTGGTTTCCATACCTGCGGTCTCACAGTCTCTCCCCCCCTTTAATCCTGAATCCCATTCCAGATCTAATATCGCACCCAATGGGGTGCCCAACACCGAACCTGGTCAACCTCAAGCTCGCGGCTTGGTTGATCCAGTTCCACTAATGGCAAGGACTCCCGGTATCTCGTCACCAGTGAAAACTGTTCTGGTAGCGGCTCATAAACCGTCCACCAGGAAAATCTGTAATAGTAAGTGGAAACGATTTTCTACCTGGGCTAACAGCCAAGGTCTCAACCCATTTACTGTTCTGATTCCTACAGTCTTGGATTTTTTGTCCATGATTTTTGAACAAGGAGCCAGTGCATCAACAGTCAAAGTACAGTTGGCAGCAATATCCCATTTTCATGTGGGAGACGGATTAGAATCTCTAGCATCTACAAAATTGTGTAAGACATTCTTGTGTGGCGTTTTCCTTCTCAAGCCACCAGTGAAATCCGTGACTCCCCCTTGGGACTTAACCTTTGTTCTGCAAGCCTTAATGAAACCTCGGTTTGAACCTGTAGCTTCTGTACCCCTTAAAGTTCTGCCCTGGAAAACAGCATTCTTGGTAGCCATGACTTCTGCTAAAAGGGTTTCAGAGCTCCAAGCTTTGTGCATGAAACCTCCCTATCTTATTTTCCACAATGACAGAGTGTCTCTCAGGACTAACCCGTCTTTCTTACCAAAAGTGGCATCTGTGGCAAATATCAATCAGACTATCAATCTGCCAGTGTTTTTCAAAAATCTTCAAAATAAGGGAGAATACATGTTGCATGCACTAGACATACATAGACAGTTACGTTTTTACCTGCACAGGACCAAATATGTTCGTAAGGCTAATCAACTTTTTGTGTCATTTGCTCCCTCATTCATGGGAAAACCTATATCCAAAGTGACACTGGATAATTGGATTTGTCAATGTATTTCTCAGGCTTATAAGGCATCAGGCAAAACAACCCCATTCATAATCCATGCACATTCCACAAGGTCCATCGCAACTTCTGCAGCCTTCTGGTCCAGGATGCTGTTGGACGACATATGTTCAGCAGCCACTTGGTCCTCTGCTCATATGTTTATTTCTCATTATAAGCTGGACATGATATCTAGAAGCAGGGTGTCCTTTGGCTCTGCGGTGCTTCGGAATATCCTCCCATAGACCACCCAGGTTTCTTGTTTAGGTAGCTGGGGACTCTGTCCCACAGTTTGCAGAACAAATTAAGTAACTACTTCAGATTTAGAAGTTATGTACTCACCATAACGTTCCATCTAAGTAGGTACTTCATTTGTCTGCAACCATCCCCCCCTGCCATCCCCCTAACTTGTATCGGGTTTCTAGGATCTTTATGATTCTTGAGAATATCTGAACCTGTTTTTTACAGGTTTTTTTCAGGTGATACAGCAAAACCGATCTGAGGTAGTGTGGTGGTGACAGGGGATTGTGGGTAGAGGGGAGGAGCTAGGAGCTCGGATCTTAAAGCTTGGAAAGCTGCCGGTCGGATCTGAGACCCCACAGGTTGCAGACAAATGAAGTACCTACTCAGATGGAAAGTTATGGTGAGTACATAACTTCTAATTCTGTTACTGCACATATATCGATTTTCTCCATACTGAGGAGTGCCTCGAGTGCATACATTTTGAGGTTTAGACTTCTGGCATTGAGCTGCAATACCCTCAGTTTTTTGTTACTTGTGCTATTTACGGTGATGGGTTTGTCTTTTGAGCCTTGCCTAAAAAGGCACTATGGGGGTGGCAAAAGCCTTGGCCAGTATTTGAAAGCCTAAGGGTGACAGGTGCAAGCAGTCTCTAGCAAAGCAGTGTGGCTTGTCGAGCATGTCATCCCAGGCTGACAGACACTGGATCCCCTTTGAATGACACCAGAAGCTTAGCCAATTGTTGAAATTGATAATTTTTTCTCTATTCCGTGTTATCATTCTTGGTGATGGCAGGATGCTACTCAGGGTCAAGGTCATACCAGCCTGGGATACGTGATCAAAGAGCTCCTCCATATCTCTTTTCATGTAGTCCAGGGAGGTACAGCTCAGGTCATTCACATCAACATGGACAATGACAGAGTCATATTTGTACTTGTTCTGGAGTGACGTGAGTGCTTGTGTTATGTGGCAGATCCTGGCACCCGACAGGCAACTAACAGTAACCTTCTCCTTGTTCAGCCTAGTGAGTGGGACATCAGTGTGTCTGACTATAGCGTCACCTATTACTAGTGTGTTGGGTATGTTATTTTACCTTAAGGGCTGTGATTGTGTGGCACACCGGTTTTGTGAAGTATGTGTTTCATGGTTTGTGTTGGGGGGTGGAGGTTGCTTGGCTGTCTGCTTTGGAGGTCTCTGTTGCTTTTGCAGATTTTTATTTAGAGCCTCTGAGTATGTTTTTGTGTATTTATGTGTGTTTTTTGCCAGTGCTGGTTTCATAGGTCTGTGTGATACTGGTGGTGTGATGCAAGTAATTCCCTTCTCCTCTTGACTGCCTGGTCCAATCTTGGGTTGATAGAGCTTGGCCTCCAGTTTGGCTGTATAATTGCATCTCTTGCATGTATTAGTGTTTGGTGGAAGGAGGAGAGGGTTGTCTGTGTACATGAGGCAATTGTAACATTGCCTCAAAAAGCCCAGATTCACCAGTTGGACTGGAGGGTACACCTGAAACTGCCCTTTGGACATGCCTGAATAGGTACAGTGAACTGTTTTACTGATTGGCTGGTAAGGTCGAATAGAGAGCCTTGTCCTTACAGTATAGGGGGGGTCTAGTGCTAACGTTTATTAGTGCTTGCTATGAGTTTTGGGCAAGTGCAGGGATGAGAAGTGAATGATTTGAGTGCTTAAGTTGAAAGTTTGTCTAGTTTTAAGGGAAAAAGAGTAGACTTTGTGGAACCGGGAATAGTTATACCCTAGCTAACCGGTGCTGCCCAGCATGCAAAACCATGCAAATGCGGGTTTTATAGCAGGGAAATTAAAGCAATAAAAATTAGCCCAAAATGGCCAATAAACTACTAATTACTGGGCTGAAACCACTTCTCCAGGGACTGACAGGCTGCTCAAAGCTCCGTCTCTCACAGTGAACAGAGAAACTTCCTTCTATCCTAGTAAGGTATGGGCAAACACAGAAACTTGTAACACAGCCCTGAATTCAGCACTAACCTGAAAACTGGACTAAACTAGCTTAGAAAGGTGGGATTTTTTTTTTGTTTTTTTGTTTTTTTTCAGAAAATAAAGCAGATAAAATCAAAAAATCACTTTAAATGCACAGAAATGGCTATCACACTTGAGCGTGTAGCCTACAACAGTTAAACGGGTAGTTTAAACACAAAAACAACTTTGTTAAAGTGCAGGCAGTAAAATAAGTACAATATGTAGCTGAAATTCTAGAAAATCGGTGTTTTAGGCGGAATTAGCTAAAGGCAGCAAGAAAATGCAGAAAATGATACTTAATCACTCCAAAGTCTCTCTTTTGTCTCTCTGCTGCTGCTGTAGAACTCTGCAGGGCACCAGGCAGGAGCTTGCTGAGCTGTATACTAGCACAAAAACGTTGCAAATGCGGGTTTTATAGAGATAGAAATTAGCCCAAAATGGCCAATAAACTACTAATTTCTGGGCCTTAAAGTTAATACTCATCAGTGTGCAGAAATTGTGGTAAATGGCACAACCTTCACTGACCAGAATGACCTAGCAAATCTAATGGCTGACAAATTTAGCTCTAACTTCACCCCCCCAACTCCCCCCTCCTCATTTTAGCAGAGCTCTAGAGAGGTTACCTACTTGCAATTAATCTCTTGTGAAATCTGAGGCATCCAGTGCTTCCTGCTGAATAATGAGTACCACTTTCATCTGTTTTGCACTTCAGAACTGTTTTTTTTTATAGTGAGCTGTGATTATCTACTGTATGTATGTGCAGTTTTGCTGTTTCCTGTACTTTTAGAATAGCACAGACTTGGTCCAGATTTGCTAGATACAGTCTGTGTTTTGCAGTCACTGAGCACAAAACCAGCTTTCTGCCACTAAAGAGAGCCTCTCCTTGTTCCCCAGTGAGAGTAGCTGAAGTGCCTTCTGAGTGGTGATTGTTAGCCCAGGGCCCATTCTCGTGTTTTTCCATTGGTTAGTATGGTTTAATTCAGTTAAATCTCTTTGCTACTTATTGCCCTTGTTTGTGTAGGTCTGTGCTTATTTTGGCAGAGCTCTGGAGAGAGAGAATAGCTGCACCACCTAGATAGTTATTTTTTGATAATTTTCCCTTAGTCAGCTGTCTAACTGTATTCCTGCTATTTTGTAATGTTTATACTAGTTCTTTCTGTTGTTTTTAACTTAGCATAGACTTGATTCAGACTTGCTGAAACCAGTCTGTTTGGCACCATCTGAGCACTAAATCCAGCTGTCCTTCACAGAGGAGGGCCCTCCTGCATCCTTGTGGCAGAAGGGTGAAGTCAGGGATCCATTTTGAGCGGAGTTTGAAGGAGAAAGGCTCAGTAGTGAGCATTACTATTGACTAGGTTGTTTAAAAAGTACTTAACTTCACTAATATTTAAGCCCCGCCTTTGTCCACAGCCGTGTCCCAGACAGCAGAAGTTAATACCACCAGTTATAGATGAAAAAAGTTCAAAAGACAAATTTCCCCCAGGGAACTACTTTTGTACCTTTGAAGGCTTTGCTGGTTGTCTGCATGCAACCTAGTTGCAATTTGCTGCTCGGAGAGCAATTTAGCTGCGCATTTTGTGGAGTTGTAAGTATCCACCCAAACTATCCCCCATAGTATTTTTCATCCCCCATAGTATTGTTCAACAGTATTAGTCCTACAACTGAATCTGATCCATCTAGCTCACTCCCCACCACTTGACCCTGAATACTCCTAAGATAATGGACGGTCAGTGTCCCAATGTTTCTCCAGCAAGCCTGGTTGACATGAGCATTCTGAGGCAATGTAGCAATTGCTAACCTATTACTCCTAAAACATTCTAATTCAACATGTGAGAGATGTAGCTGCACTTTGAATCTAGAATCTATGCTGTTGCACTCACATGTTAAAACAGACTCTGGAGAGGTTGTCAGCACACACACACACACACACACACACACACACACACACACACACACACACACACACACACACACACACACACACACACACAGAGACAGACACAGAGACACACACAGAGACACACACAGAGGCACACACAGAGACACACACACAGACAGACACACACAGAGACACACACAGAGACACACACAGACACACTCACAGAGACACACACAGGCACACACACATCAACTCTTCATCCAACCATGCGCACAGCACATAAACCCACATATGCGCAGGTACTCTCCAGAAGTATACCTAAAGAGCAGAGACCTCCCAAGTGCAAGCAGTCTACACACAATACATCCACAACAAAATCCCCTTACACATAATAACAGATGCATTAGTGCCTCACCAAATGAGCCCCTAAGGCAAAACACCTCTAAACCTAATGTCTTGGTCATAAGTGACTCCATCATGAGACACACAGGCTGTACAAGGAGAAGGTCACAGTTATCTGCCTGTCAGGTGCTAGGATCTACCAAATCACGCATGCACTCAGGTGTCTCAGCAAGTACTTTTATGACTCTATCATAGTCCATGCTGGGTGAATGGAACGGCTTGAGATGTACTTCACTGGACTATATAAAGAGAGACATGACTGAGCTCTCTGATTATGTGTCCCAGGCAGGAATGCCCCTAGCCTTAAGCAGCATTCTACCTTCACCTAGGATGATGCTGGAATACAGAAAAAAATGATACATTTTTAACAATTGGCTTAGCTTCTGGTGTTAGTACAGGGGGATTCAGTACCCGTCGGCCTGAGATAATATGGTAGATAAACCTTGCTGCTTTGCCAGAGATGGCCTTCACCTGTCACCTCTTGACTTTTGGTTACTGGCAAAGGTACGAGCCTACTCCATAGTGTCCTTTATAGGCAATGTCACAAGAACAAAATTACCATTGTAAAAATATCCTCTAAATACAAATTCAAGGTTTTGCTGCTTAAAGCTAGGAGTCTAAATCAGAAACTGCACTCACTGGAAGCACTGCTTCTCTGGAAGATGTTGATGTTTGTGCAATTACTGAGACATGGTTCGAGGCCTCATAAAGTACCTCAGGCTTACGCGGCTACAATACTTTCCACACGTTCAGACCGTAAAATGAATGTGGAAGAAACAAAGGTGCAGAGTATTAATCTTCATCAAAGACAAATATACCTCAAAAGTGGTTAGACAGAACAACCCGCTAGAGTTACTCTAAGTACATCTAACTGTAAGCAAGACCCCTTCCACATCATTGCTAGTTATAGGTCCCCCACCACGAACCATGATAACCACACCACCTATCTGGACCTATTTGAGTCACTCACAGTACAGCCAAACTTTCTGGTTATGAGCGACTTCAACTACCCTTCCATTGATTGGGAATCATATACAAGTACAAACATGCTCGCTCAAAAGTTCCTGGACTTTGTTAACTCAAATGGCCTGGGCCAGATAGTTCACACCCCCACAAGGGGCACAGAAGGTCCTCAACATAGTACTCACTAACATGGAAAATCGCTTCACCACGCTATGTGTGGGGCCTTCCCTGATAAAATCTGATCGTAAATCAGTCATGCTCGAAGTAACAATCATACTTGACCCCTCCATCAGGAGCAGTCAGGTTAAAAAACTTCACCAAAGTAAACTATAGCCTCCTAAGCCAAGTCATTAATAGCTTCAACTGACAATAAGAGAAGAGTGCCAGGAGTGATTTGTGACAGGTTATATGGGTTGGAGATGGTGGCATTGACAAAAAGGGAGGAGTCAGAGCTGGATGTAGCAGACTTAAAGATGTTAAGATTTGCACCATTTGTGATAGGGATGAACAGGATTAGGAATAAGTATATTAGAGGGTCAGCTCAGGTTGGATGGTTTGGAGACAAAGCCAGAGAGGCAAGATTGCTTTGCTTTGGACATGTGTTGAGGAAGGATGTTGGGTATATTGGAAAAAGGATGCTAAGGACGGAGCTGCCTCATAAGAAGCAAAGAGGAATGCCTAAGGTAAGGTTTATGGATGTGGTGAGAGATGACATGTAGGTAGTTGGTGTCACAGAACTAGATGTAGAGGACAGGAAGAAATGAAAACAGATGATTAGCTGTGGCGACCCCTAACGGGAACAGCCAAAAGAAAAAGAAGAAGAAGCCAAGAACAACAGTAAAGCATTCTTTAGCTATGTCCAAAATCTAAATGAGAAGGCCCAGATTTGCACAGGGTTAGTAATGGACAGTACCACTCTCACTGAGTGGTACTGTCCATTACTAACCCTGTGCAAATCTGGGCCTTCTCATTTAGATTTTGGACATAGCTAAAGAATGCTCACTGAGCCTGAAGGAATAGCCAACCTGCTAGCAGATAGGTTCTGCAAAAATTTCATCCCCCCGTCCCACCAGTCATATCCCATAGCTTACCTATCACCAGCCCTCCAGATAGTATCTCCAAAGAGCAGGTCATAACCACACTCTCTAAGGCCAAGAGCACAACCTGTTTGGGCCCTGACAGCATTCCAGGCTGTGTCCTTAATGGCCTAAAACATGAGCTGGCAGAAACATTGGGTATCCTCTTCAATCACAGCCTAAGCATTAGCTTTGTCCCAACCGAATGGAAAACATCAACCATTTATTCCTTTAGACAAAGGGGTCCATCATCATAGGTTCATAGGTTCATACTAGGCTATCTGCCCAAGGGCATTCATAAGCCTAGCCAGAATACATGTGGCTTACGCCACCCCTTAGGGTGAGAATACTATACCCATTAGTTTGCTATACCTCTGTCCAGTAGAGACACAGAGGTGATCCCCGGGGTAAACCTACGATCTCCCATCCACTCATCAAGACTCCTCTTGAACAGAGCCAGTGAGGGGCTCTGCCTAACATGGACCGGAATTTTGCTCCATAGCATAGGGAGTCTCTGGGTGATGAATCTATCCCTCCAGCATGTCCTGTTCATGTCCGTGCTGAGGTTTAAATCTCTTGTTCTCATGGATCTGGTGGATTTGGATTTTTTGAGGTGGAGCATGTCCATTAACTCAGGGTTGGACATGGCCTTGTATGTCAGGCACAGATCGCCTCTGAGCAGGCGGTATGCGACTGAGTAAAGCTGAAGTTTCTTCAGTCGGGCAGCATATGACATATGTTTGAGCCCCTTTATCCTTTTGGTGAGGAACTTTTGGGGTCTTTCCAGTTGCTGCAGGTGGCGGGGAAGATACATTCCGAATGTGGCATTGTACTCAATCATTGGCCTGATAAGTGAAGAGTACAGGGGAACAATGACTTCTCCTGATCTGGATGTGAAACCCTTCATGATTAGGTGGGCAATGTAGAAAGACTTCCTGACTACCTTGGCAATGTGAGTGTTAAACGAGAGGTTACTGTCAACTTGGGTCACCAGGTCCCTGATAACCTCTTCGGTGCTTAACGGATTGCCACCTATGTGGTAATTTGGGGTTACCTTGTTTTTCCCAAAGGGTATGACTATGCATTTTTTGGCATTTAGCTTAAGGCCATGGCTCTGGCACCAGTTTTCTGTTTCCATGAGACCTCTCTGAAGAATATCTGTGTCCGCTGGTGTTTCAATTATGGCGCCCAATTTGCAGTCATCTGCAAACTTTGTTAGCCATAATCCTCTGGGCTAATCAGGCTCAGAACTCTAGACCCGTAAGCCTAACCAGCCTTATTTGCCAGGCCATGGAGAGAAACATCATGGACCTTAATAATAAAGAGATAGGAGACCTTCTGACTCTGGACCTGACTCAATTTGGTTTTGTCAAGAAAAGATCATGCCTGCTAAATTTATTCGAGAATGTCACCAAAGCCCAGGATGAAGGCAGATCATTGTATACTACTTAGCTAGACATAGCCAAAGCCTTTGATACAATCCACCACTTTGGCATCATAGGCAAATTCACCCAGCTGGGGATCAAACCATACATCATTAGGTGGGTAGCCAACTGGCTGACTAATCAAACACACTCAGTCAGAGTTGGGGATTCCATCTCTACCAGCACACCTGTTACCAGTGGTGTTCCACGAGGATCTGTGCTGGGTCCTCTACTGTCTGGGATCTATTTCTCAGAAGTTCAGGCCAAAGTTGACGGTCTGTGGCTGACAAAGTTTGTTGACAACTGCAGACTGGGGACAGTTGTTGAATCCCCATGCAATGTCTACATACTGACAAAAGGGTTCATTTAGACAAATGATTGGTGCCAAAGCAACGGCCTTAAACTCAATGCAAAAAATGCATTATCATCCCATTTGGCAAGGGGGAATGGTCCTGCAAATTACAATATCAACAATAACACCCTAAGTACAAACTCACTGTTGAGAGATTTGGGAAAACAGGTTGATAGTTGCCTTATCTTTGATCAACATGAGTCCACAGTGGTGAGGAAAGCCTTCTATGTTACTCATATCATAAGTAAAGACATACCATCCAGAGTTCAAGAGGTTATAACACACCTATACTCATCACTCATCAGACCAATAATAAAGTACAATTCTCCCTTTTGTATGTACCTCACCAGACACTTGCTGCAACTGGAGAGACCTCAGAAGTTTCTCACCAGGAAAATTCAGGGTCTTCAGCACATCCTATTTGGACAGACTGAAGTCACAGTCACTGTTACTCTGTGTCATATAGACTGCTTAGAAGCAATCTGTGCCTGGCCTACAGAGCAGTGTCAGACCCTACCCTAATGGAATTGCTATATATCCACAAGTCTAACAGAACAAGACTCACTCAGTCAAAGGACCCTAAACTAGTTTGCGACATAAACAGGACATGCTGGAGAGACAGATATGTCTCTCAGAGGATGACACTCCTCGGGAATAAACTTCCAATTCATGTTAAATAGAACTCCTCTATGATCGTATTTAAATGTAACTTGGAGAACTGGATGGGAAACTGCAATTTTACCCCAGAGGTTGCACCTGTGTCCTTCCTTGATAGGGGCAAGAGGTGCTGATCACAGATTTGTGTGCAAATATTGACTATATCTTCTGGTCTA
The DNA here is from genome assembly GCF_019279795.1 of Protopterus annectens. Taxonomy (NCBI): domain Eukaryota; kingdom Metazoa; phylum Chordata; order Ceratodontiformes; family Protopteridae; genus Protopterus; species Protopterus annectens. The sequence continues at coordinate 1,526,270,527 of NC_056744.1, forward strand.
TAAGGAAAGAAGGGTATATTGTGGCTAGGCTTGTAAGGACCCTAGGGCCATTAGCCTAGCAATTTCCTATAATTATATGAAATCTCCTCTAGCATATCCCTCCCAACTATCAACAGGGAGCAGGTCCTGGTGTTAGTCACTAAGGCCAAAAGCACTTTTCGATGGGCCCCTACAATATCTCCATTTGCCTCCTAAGTCAGGTACAACATGTCCCAGAAGGAACACTTGAGGCAGTCTTCAACTACAGCCTCTGTGCAGGTTACTTGCCAGGTGAATGGAGAGCCACACTGGTTATCCCTTTTCATAGATGTGGACCATCAGCCAACCCCAGGAACTATAGAACCATCAGTCTGGCAAGTCTAATATGCAAAGCCATAGAACTAATTATCATGGAAATGATCGACAAGGACATTGACAACCTACAGACACTAGACCCATCTCAGTTTGGCTTTGTTAATGGAAGGTCTTTCCCACTTAATCTGGTAGACTTCTTCGGGTGGGAAACCATAGTTATGGATGACAGGAAAATGGTGCATACTGCCTACTGTGACCAGGCCAAGGCATTCAGTACAATACCCCACTCAGGAATTGCTGCCAAATTCTTAGAACTGGGCATAAATCCCTAAATAACACACTGGATTGCCAGCTGGGACAAAGATTGTATCCATGAAGACAGGATCAGTGAGACGCCTTCCACCAGGGGACCAGTGGAGTACTGCTGGACCCTGTGTTGCGCCTGGTCCTGTTTGTCCTTTACTTCTCAGATGTCAAAGCTAATGCTAAAGGCCTCTGGCTTACCAAGTTCGCAGATGACTGTACATTGAGTTGGTCCCTATTAAATTATCGAATGTTTCAAAGTTCGAATGTCATATGGTCGACACCATATGATCAAACTTTGAAAAGTTTGAAGGTGAAAGGCAATGGCTCTGTATGTGCACTCTGGGAAAATTTCCCTATTCTGCTCTGAAGTGTGGTCTCAGAGCTGCTATATTTAAGTAGGGGGTTGTGGGGGGTACAGGGGGGCTTGCCCCCCTGCTCAGAGCATTAAGGCAAGTGTTTTTATTTTTTACGTTTCTATTATATATTCGAAGATTCAAGTTTTGCTCATATGTTGTCGAACATATGAGGTTTAAAGTTTTGAAGCTTCGAATATATAATATAGACCCACATTGAGAGCTATCATAGATTTCCCCCACAACAGTAATGTCCTACAAGAGGATCTTATACAAGCCACAGATTAAAACTCAGTGCAAAGAAATGCATTATAGTGTCCTTTGGAAAATCATCCACCCAGGCTAATTAGTGCACTAATAAAACACTCCCTAAAAGTTGACCCAGTAGGGATCTGGGAACATGCATAGACAGTATTGTTCAGTAGTGTTCAACAAACACATAACCAAGATAATAAGAAAATCATTCTATGTTGCCAAACTCATAAGGAAGGGTATGTCATTCAGGTAAAAAAAAAAAAAAACACTAATGAAATCAAATAAAACTAAAAAACACCAAAATGAAACCAAGCCGAATAAAGTTCTTTAATGATGTACAGCAATAAACATCTGATCTAGTGCCTTGGCCTTTCGCCTTCAAAAGTAAAAAAAAACAATGCACTGTTCACCATTTAAATACAGGTGAACCCCTTCCTAATTAAGTAATCAAGTAATTACACAAGTATCACAACAAATATATGTGAAAATTTATTTTATTTCTTTCTTTATTTATTTTATATTTGTTTACCAGGATAATCCATCTGGATGCAAGCTCATTTTCAGTGGAGGCCTGGGGAGAAAAGCTCCAAAAGTAAAATACATAGGAATGGATATAATATTAACAAGTACATTTATATAGTAAGACAAGTACAATGTACATTAATATCAGTGGCATCTCATTAATATCACAGGATCAAGGAACAGTGTCAATTGATATATATGGTATCCTAAGCACTATTTACAGAGTATTAGTGTTTTTTTTCTTCTTCTTCTTACATAGTTGGTATTTGAGGATAGATATGTGCAACAGGGTGATAGTAGCTTATGTTTACTAGATAGCATGTTGATGATATTAAAGGTTGTTGCAGGTGGTTAGTTTTGTTAGTCTGGTTAGGATAGTTTGAGAGAGAGTAGAGGGGGGTTTGAAGAGAGAGAAAATGTTTTATATATAATATAATGATTCATACCGTCATAATTTAAATATAAATAAATATGTAATAACAATACAGAGAAATTTTTTCCTACAAGATAAAAAGTTAAGATTGACGTCCAAATTAATCTCCCTTGGATGAAGTGTCTTATAATTAAATATCATCTTGCTTTCAAGCACATTCAGCTTTCCCACAAAATCACCCCCTCTGAACGCTGATGGCTGGGCTAGCACAGCAAAGACTAAACTAGCATCAGAGCCTAGTGAACAGTGAAAATATTCAGCCACTGGACTTGTAAAATTATTGTTCCTAATGTCACCCAAAGGCTGTATGCAACATACCTTCACCTTCCTTTTTAGTTTGCCCCACATACAGTTTAACACTCCTACAACCACAACCTATAATGTAAACCACCCCACAAGAATCACAACAAAACTATTCCTAGACATGAATGCCCTACCATTTATCTTCGTATAAGACAAATTCCTATCTCTGCCACACACATTGCAGTGTCCACAGGGGAAAGTACCACAAGAGCCCAATAAATTTCCCACTGCCTTGTATGGGAGGTTCAGCAATTCTTTTAAGTTAAAATATCTTCCAAAGGCAAAGGTAACATGGTTATGAAACAAATGACCCACTTTCTCATCCACATGCAACAAATACTGCAAATCAGAGATTATACCTCCCAAAATCTCTGAAAAAGGAGTATACTTAGTGACAAAAAATATTTTCTTGCCATTATTCATCCTATCCAATTCCCCTTTTCCAGATCTATGAGTATACTCATATCCATGGGGAACCCTTTCAGACACAGCTGTACCCTCCAGCTTATTTTTAGCTTAAAGTAATATCTCTGCAGAAAAACCCTGATCAAGTAACCTACCATGAACTTCTTCCAAATATTTCCCTTAAACCTTTCCTCTGGCACATTGGAAAAAATTCTGTTGAACTCACCATATGGTAAGGGACGTATCAATTGGGTGGGATGCATGCTCGAAACATGTAAAAAATATTCACAGCTTTTGGTTTTCTGAAAAGTTTAAATTGAATCCTCTTCTGAGAGTCAAAATAAAACTCCATATCCAAAAATTGTATGGATTTTTAACTATACTGAAAACTAAAGTCCATGACCATTACTGTTCAACTCATACATGAACTCAACTAGCTGAGTGGGCTACCCTTTGCAAATCAAAAACAAATCATCAATATATCTTTTATATGTTATCACCTGTTCAGTGAAAAATTTGCTATTATGTACAAACTTTCTCTCAAAGTCTCCCATATATAGCAGCATATGAAGGAGTAAAAAGGGCCCCATACCTGTACCACTCTTTTGAAGAAAAATCTCCTTACCAAAACAGAAGTAATTGTGTGTTAGGCAGAATTCCAGTAACTTGACAAGGAAATAAGTACGAAGTCCCTCACCGATAATGTTAACAACTGCCTCAATATCCCATTTAAGTTGTATAGTATTCTTAATATGAGACAATACTTTAATCAGGAATTCCTTTAAATGAAAATAAAAAATAATCCTACAGTCTGTAAATAAGAATTCACACCTGACATAATAGGTCTGCCAGGGGACATTTTAAGTCTTTGTGAATCTTTGGAATGGCATAAAAGGTGGGATCCCTAGGTTTAGAAATCAATAATTTCATAATATTTTTAGCAGTCAAAAAACAAGTTTCTTTCCCCCTTTCTAACATTTCTAATAACTGAGCATTAAATACAGCAATGGGATTAGAGTCCAATTTAACATAATCCTTCTCATTTAACAACAAACCTTTCACCATATTAACATATTTATCCTTAGATAAAGTAACCCAATTACCTCCCTTATCAGCCTACCTAAACACATATTCCCCCACTCATACACGTAATCTTTTAAAGCTAGCCATTCATTCTTGGATAAATTGAAAGATTTTTCATTACGTGAAAATGTCTCATATTCATATTTCACCTTTTACAAACCAAATGTTCAAACATACATAAAGTGGATGACCCTTTAGGAGGGACAAAAGTGCTATCATGGGGCAAAACAAGAACCACCATCTTCCTCTAAGTAGTGACAAATCAATCATTATCATCCCCACCAGATTCATTAATGACATCATTATTAAACATTTCCAAAATTTCAAAATCATAAACTGACAAATTTAATAAAAAGTCATCTTCAAACAATGACTATAAATGTAGACCAAACATATTCAACTTTACTACCAAAATATGCAACTAAATGCAGCTTTTTACAAAACTTTTTGACTTTAATAAGTATGTCTGCCAAAGTTGGATATGTAGTGAGGAGAAACTTAGAGCCTTTAAATGAAAGCCTTTCAGCATCAGAAGAAATGCTTAAATCCAACAAATTCACAATATTTAACAAATTCAGCTTACTGGCCTTTGTATGAAAGCTAATGTCCCAAGAGTCCAAATTACAAGAAGAATGTCAGAATGTCAATTCTTCTGACCTCTCCCTCTATTCTTTTGCCCCTTTCCACAAGCATTCTGTTAAAAATGATCTACTTCTCCACCATAATGTTCCACATGATCAGAAAGATCCGGGGAATCTCCCCTAGGCAAATTGTCAAATGAAATGTTCTTCTTGGAAACAATTTCAAATGAGGATACCAATGAATCATGTATAACTGAAGAGTGCCCTGCAGACTGTCTGAACTTTGACCTCCCCTGGCATGGCTTATGTAGTCAGGAATAAACAAGACTCCACTGGAAATCACCCATATCTTTAGTAAGTTTTTTCTTTTTCCTAATGAGGGTTTATGAATCCACTTTCTCAATTTTGGCCTTAATCTCCCTCATTTTCCGACACCTCACCACCCAAATTTTGCTGTAATGCTATGATCTCATTTTGAATTATTTTGTGTGAACTTAAATTATGCTTGTTCAGTATACAAATCCAACCAAGGGTGCACTCAAGCAAAACCTGCTTCCATTCCTCCAACAGTTCAAGTTTATCATCCTCGAAATCCCAGGCCAGTAACCTATCAACAGGAAGGCCACTCAGGGTGATACCAAGACTTAAATAATTCTCAATGAGCTTAATATCATAAAATAAAGTCACTTCTTTTACCATGAGCCATTCACCAGCTGAAAGCCAGGGATCATTACTGGCCAGCTTAGCCTCATGCTCCTTAAGTAGAACTCCTCAGGGATTTGAAGTACCCCTGAAAGAGCATCCGCTCGGTCCAAATACATATATATATATATATATATATATATATATATATATATATATATATATATATATATATATAAAAACACTAACGAAACGAAATAAAACCAAAAAACACCGAAATGAAACTGAGCAGAATAAAGCTGTTTAATGATTTGCAACAATAAACATCTGATCTGGTACTTCCGACTTTCACCTTCAAAGGCTAAAAAATGCACCACTCACCATTTGAATACAGATTGACCCCTTCCTAATTAAATAATCCTGTAATTGCACAGTTATCACAACAGCTACATGTACCAATGCAAACATACATATTAGAAAACATTTAATATAATGATTCATACAATCATAATGTGATTAAATAAATAACTATGCCAGAAAAAATACAGAGAAAGTTTATTCCTACAAGTTAAAAGGTAAGATTAACTTCCAAATTAAATCCCCTTGGATGAAATGTCTTGCAATTAAATATCATCTTGCTTTCAAGCACATTCAACTTTCCCACAAAATCACCCCCTCTGCATGTTGATGGCTGGGCTAGCACAGGAAAAAAAGAAAACTAGCATCCAAGCCTGTGTGAACAGTATGAAAAAATCAGCCACTGCACTTTTAAAGTTATTGTTCCTAATGTTACCCAAATGTTCCATGATACATACCTTCACCTTCTTTTGGTTTGCCCCATGTACTATTTGCCCCTTTTGTAAAGGCTGCCAGCCTAGCTAGATAGAATTTTGTAAATAATTCTATGTCATTGTAAATATTGATATAATCCATATGCTTGTCTTGAAAATGTACGCAAACTATGTATTATGTTAAAGCTATATGTTCTTTGCTGAGCTACAGGAATGTAACCACAATGTGCCCTGCTGAAAAAAAAGCAGAAATGTGTATATGGACTCTATGCCTATGTAAGTTTATGTTTCGTAGTGGAGATTGGGATATATAGAGTTGACTTGGAAACTCTAAGAAGATAAATAAGAAAAGTTTTACGAGTTTGTTTACCAGAACTAGAAGACAGAATGTCTGCAGCTGGAATTTCTGTCTATTGTTTGAGAGAGAGATAACTATGGGTTTCAGGGGTACAAGGTGTTTAAATGTTTTACGACTTCCAGTCAGGCAAGCTTCAAAGAGAAAATTGTCAGTTTCTGAGATAGAAGTATTTTTAACAGAAACATGTTAAATGTTAAGTCCTGCTAGCCTGGGAACTGAGGCAGAAGTGACAAGAATGATGTACTCTGGGAATGACCCGGCAGAAATGTTTGTTAGTAATTTAAAAACCTATCTCTCAGGAGGAAAAGAGTGCATTTTGTATCTTATTCTGGACCTGATAACAACTCACCAGCACTTTGCCTTTTGCTCTGTAAGTTTTTTAGGTATAGTATTTCTCTCAGAGATAGACAGGAACTGATATTTATGATGCTGGAAACTGATGGTGTAATGATGAATGTTGTTGGTGCATATGCTGCACAAGATGGGTGTGTGATGGAAGAGAAAGAAAAATTTTGGAGGGAGTTGGGTGAAGTGGTGGTGAGTGTACCCAAGGGTGAGAGAGTGGTAATTGGAGCAGATTTCAATGGGCATGTTGGTGAAGGGAACAGATGGGGATGAGGAAGTGATGGGTAGGTATGGTGTTAGGGAAAGGAATGCAGAAGGTCAGATGGTAGTGGATTTTCTGAAAAGGATGGACATGGCTGTGGTGAATACATATTTTAACAAGAGGGAGGCACATAGGGTGACATACAAAAGTGGAGGAAGATGCACACAGGTTGATTATATCCTATGCATGAAGGTCAGTTTGAAGGAGATTGTGGACTGTAAAGTGGTGAAAGGGGAAAGTGTAGTTAGGCAGCATAGAATGGTGGTCTGCAGGATGATGTTGGTGATCAAGAAGAAGAGGAGGAGTGTGAGGGCAACACCAATGATTAAATGGTGGAAACTGAAAAAGGGTGATTGTGAGGTGGAGTTCATGGAAGAGTTAAGACAGGCACTGGGTGGGAGTGAAGAGTTACTGAATAGCTGAGTAACTACAGCAGAGCTAGTAAGGGAAATGGCTAGAAAGATGCTTGGTGTGACATCTGGATAGAGAAAGGAGGACAAGGAAACCTGATGGTGGAATGAGGAAGTACAGGAGAGTATACAGAGAAAGAGGTTGGCGAAGAAGAAGTGAGATTGTCAGAGAGATGAAGAAAGTAGACAGGAATATAAGGAGATGAGGTGCATGGCAAAGAGTGAGGTGGCGAGGTCTAAGGATAAGGCATATGAAGTGTTATATGAACGGTAGGACACTAAGGAGGGAGAAAAGGACGTGTACCGATTGGCTAGATAGAGGGACCGAGCTAGGAAAGATGTGCAGCAGGCAAGGGTGATAAAGGATAATGAGGGAAATGTACTCACAAGTAAGGAGAGTGTGTTGAGCAGATGCAAAGAGTACTTTGAGGGTCTGATGAATGAAGAGAATGAGAGCGAGAGAAGGTTGGATGATGTAATGATAGTGAATCAGGAAGTGCAATGGATTAGCAAGGAAGAAGTAAGGATAACTATGAAGAGGATGAAGAACGGAAAGCCTGTTGGTCCAGATGACATACCTGTGGAAGCATGGAGGTGTTTAAGAGAAATGGCAGTGAAGTTTTTAACCAGAGTGCGTAACAAAATGTTGGGAAGTAAGAGGATGTCTAAGGAGCGGAGAAAAAGTGATTTGGTAGCAATTTTTAAGAATAAGGGTGATGTGCAGAGCTGCAGTAACTACAGAAGGATAAAACTGATCAGTGACAGCATGAAGTTATGGGAAAGAGTAGTGGAAGCTAGGTTAAGAAGGGAGGTGATGATTAGTTATCAGCAGTATGGTTTCATGCCAGGAAAGAGCACTACAGCTGTGATGTCTGCTCTGAGAGTGTTGATGGAGAAGTACAGAGAAGGTCAGAAGGAGTTGCAGTGTGTCTTTGTGGACTTAGAGAAAGCATATGACAGGGTGCCCAGAGAGGAGTTGTGGTATTGTATGAGGAAGTTGGGAGTGACAGAGAAGTATTTAAGAATGGTACAGGATATGTACGAGGGTAGTGTGACAGCAGTGAGGTCTGTGGTGGGAATGACAGATGTGTTTAAGGTGGAGGTGGGATTAAATCAAGGATCACCTCTGAGCCCTTTCTTATTTGCAATAGTAATGGACAGGTTGACAGACGAGATCAGACAAGAGTCCCCATGGACTGTGATGTTTGCAGATGACATTGTGATCTGTAGTGAGAGTAGGGAGCAGGTTGAAGAGATCCTGGAGAGATGGAGATAAGGAGAGAGGAGAGGAATGAAGGTCAGCAGGACTAAGACAGAATGTGTGTATGTGAATGAGAGGGAGGATAAAGGAATGGTGAGGATACAGGGAGTAGAGTTGGCAAAGGTGGATGACTTTAAATACTTGGGATCAACAGTTCAGAGTAATGGCAAGTGTGGAAGCGAGCTGAAGAAGAGAGTACAGGCAGGATGGAGTGGGTAGAGAAGAGTGTCAGGAGTGATTTGTGACAGACAAATACCTGTAAGAGTGAAAGGGAAGGTCTACAAGAGGGTAGTGAGACCAGCTATGTTATAAGGGTTGGAGGCAGTGGCATTGACAAAAAGGCAGGAGACAGAGCTGGATGTGGCAGAGTTAAAGATGTTAAGATTTGCACTGGGTGTGACAAGGGTGAACAGGATTAGGAATAAGTATATTAGAGGGTCAGCCCAGGTTGGACGGTTTAGAGACAAAGCCAGAGAGACAAGATTATGTTGGTTTGGACATATGCTGAGTAGAGATGCTCAGTATATTGGGAAAAGGATACTAAGGATGAAGCTGCCAGGTAAGAGGAAAACAGGAAGGCCTAAGTTAAGGTTTATGGATGTGGTGGGAGAAGACATGCAGGTGGTTTGTGTGATAGAGAAAGATGCAGAGGACAGGAAGAAATGGAAACAGATGATCCACTGTGGTGACCCCTAATGGGAACAGCTGAAAGAAAAAGAAGATAGGCAGAAATATAGCAAGAGTAGTCTAAATGTTTTCTATATTTATGTGATACTATCCTGCAATGTTGTCTTAAAGTATTCCTTGTATTTTTGAACTCTGCATTCACTGTGTTGAGTTCTTGAGTTTTGTCTTGTGTTTTTATTATTTATTATTAAATATATTTAAATCCTTTATTTGTGGCTGGTTTTGTCTAGAAATATTTAAGCTCTTAGCTTGCTTGTATGTATTTGGGGATACTGTGCAAGCCACTCCTAAATAGTCTTGCTGTTTTGGATAACAGTAACATTACACGGTGGAATTGGGCACCCTTTGGTAAGGACCTTAAGGTAGCTGATAAGGGGTTCTGATGGCAGTCGGTACTACCTTATGGTCCTGGCAAAAGGGGGCATAGCTAGTAATCCTGTACCAGCCTTTCCCAGGTGTGTGTTTGTATATAAATCAAATCCCAAAGTGTGTGTGTGTGTGTGTGTGTGTGTGTGTGTGTGTGTGTGTGTGTGTGTGTGTGTGTGTGTGTGTGTGTGTGTATATGTGTCAGCTACTTGGGCAGGGACACAAAGCACTGGTTGGACAGAGAGAGTGCTGGGAGGACTTGGCTTGGAACCCTGGCTAAGGACTCATCTATATAGCTGTACCAGTGGGGAGTCTTATTGGGGATCTGGTCAGACAGGGAGAATTCAGGCCCAGACTGACTGTGATCTCTGTGTGCTCTTAAGGGAAATCGTACTACACTGTGTGTGTACTTGTCATCCTCTCAATGTGCACATCCCTAACTGGTGTTAGTGGTGGGGATTGAGGCTCCTTGATTACTTGCCCAGTGCACAGGCATCACATATTAATTGTTTGGCAGTGGTGAGATAGCCACATCACATATTAATTGGTTGATAGTGGTGAGTTAGCCACATCACATATTAATCAGCTTGTGGTGGTATGGATATTTAACTCCTGTAGCTTGTGTACAGTGATCACTGAAGGTGTTTTTGTACTCTAAATCAGCCATGGAGTGAACATTCAAAGTTCAGATCACAACTTGTTTACTTCTTTTGTTAGCTTAGTTAGTCAGGGAGAGCAGGCAAGCATGTCAGCAGAGGAGTATGGCAAGCTGACAAGGAGTCAATTGGCTGAGATGTGCCAAGCTAAAGGACTGGTGCATGGAAACCTGACTAAGGCAGAAATTATTGCAGCTTTGGTTACAGCTGAATCAGAGAATAGCAACCAGGAGGATGATCAGACTGGCTGTGGAGATGTACAACTTTTACAGAATGGACAGCTCAACCTTTCTACTGGAGTTAAAGAGACTTGAGTTGGAGGTCAAGCATTTGGAAATGGAAGCAGCAGAGAGACTGAGGAGAATGAGAAACTGCTGCAAGAACCTGCTACACCTAGAAACTGAAGAGAAGGAGAGGCAGAGGCAACATGAAAAGGCGATGCTGACTCTTTGGCATAGTCATGGAGGTAATGGGGAAGGGAATAACCAGACCCCAGAAGCACAAAAGGTCAGTAAATTTCTTCCATAATTTTAAGAGGGGGATAATTTTGATAGTTTCATTCATATGTTTGAGAGGGTATGTAAACAGTATGATATTGACCAAAGGCTCTGGGTATGGTTCCTGACCACCTTACTCCATGGTAAAGCTGTAACTGTTTTGTCTAAAGTGTTTAATCATGAAGTTTTAAATTATAATGTTGTAAAGAACTGTTTGATAGAATTTTTAAGCTAACACCTGAAGCAGATAGGAAAAAGTTTTGTGAGCATAAACTCAAGGCAGTTGAAAGTGTGTGTATGAATATGTTGCCAAACTAAGCACTTATTTTCATAGGTGGGAGAATGGATGTCACGTCACCACTTCTGAAGGACTGGCAGGTGTTTTGGTGGGGGCAGAAGCCCTTAGCACTTTGCCTGAGGGCATGGAAATCTGGTTAACTGATATAAAATGCCTTACTATAAATGAGTTGGGGAAGAAGAGAGACCTATACCTAGCAAGCAGAGCATCACTGCACAAGAAAGGGACACTCAGTGCTGCTCATGGGTCTAAGAGAACCCATGGTGGGCAGCCCAGACTGCCCCAACAGAATCTGCCAGTAGCAGGGGAAGCCACTAGCCCAGGTGCATGTCCAGGATGTAGGGTTAAATGTTTTAAATGCAACCAACGGGGCCATGTGACATATAGATGTCCACGGAGGCAAGGTGGTGAACAAAAGGTGAGAGATCCAGTAAGTGGAAATGGCAAAACGCCAACAGTAGGTTGTCTTCAGAGAACAAGGGTACCAAACTACCATCCTGCAGATCCATAGGTTCATAGGTTCATTGGTAGGCTCTAGACTATTGGGCCTAGGGCCTATACAAGCCTAGCTAAAAAGGTACCCAGGCTTACGCCACCCAAGAAAATTATTTTCGTGTGCCCCTGTCAAGCAGAGCCACAGAAGTGATCCCCGGGGTGAATTTCCAATTATCCATCCAATCAACAAGATTTCTCTTGAACAGTGTTAATGAGGAGCTCTGTTTGACATAGATAGGTAGTCTGTTCCAGAGATTGGGAAGACTGTGGGACAGGAATCTATCCCTCCAGCATGTTCTGTTTATTGTGGTAACAAGGTTTAGGTCCCTAGAGCATGTAGCTCAGAGGGATTGGGATTTCTTTAAGTGGAGCATATCCAACAGCTTTGGGTTTGACATAGCTTTGTATGTTAGGCAGACATCGCCTCTGAGTAGGTGATATGTGATGGAGTAAAGATGGAGTTTTTTGAGACAGTCTGCGTAGGGCATCTGTTTGAGGCCAGTAATCTTCTTTGTGAGGTATTTCTGCGGCCTTTCCAGTTGTTGTAGATGTCTTGTGAGGTACATACCAAAAGGGGTGTTGTACTCTATAATGGGTCTATTGAGTGATGAGTAGAGGGGAACAATGACCTCTTTTTTTTTCTGGATGAGAAACCTTTTGTGATGAGGTGTGCCACATAGAAGGATTTCCTGACCACTGTGGCTATGTGAACCACAGCGATGTGAGCAAACCAAACACAAAACCAAGGCACAATGTTTGCTGAGAGAATCCAAATAAAGGTCCCAAACCACTGTAGATAAATTCCGATTTAATGTATGAATAACGCCAGATAACAAAACATACGTTTTCGACCAAAAATAGCAGTCTTCATCAGAAAGCATTACAATTCAATAGAAACAGCTCAGCATTTAAATAGCTTAGCCAATTAAAATACATTCAATCAATTAATGTAGCTAATATTCCTTCCTAAAAACCTTTAAATAAACTTTGCATTTTAGATAAAACAAAAAACAGTTAAAATTACTTGAATCAATATATTGAAATAATTGATTAGTCACATATAGTCAAAATTGTATTCAAATAAATAAATAATTTAAAAGCTGGTTGTAATGACAGTGCTTGTGATAAAAAAATCATAAATATAACTCTGTTTAGTGTGTTCAAATACTAAAACCATGTATGATACTGCCACCATGTGGTCTTTAAGTTTAATTACAGTTTTGCAGCTCTTAATTTCAAAACTGAGGAGATACAAATCATATCATTTAAGCCTGGTGGTTTTGTGGAATCCAATAAAATTTGCCAAAATAACTCTCTATATTCGAGTTTGGCTTCCCACAACCCACCTCTTATTTCTTTCAGAACTACCTCAAGGATGAAAAAAAGAAAGCTAGCCTGATTACAGATTAAAGTGTGCCTATATAGGGCATTTTTATTATTCTTTTTACCAATTTCATACCTGTGCTCATATATTGCATTAATTGATTGATTGAATGTATTTTAATTGGCTAAGCTATTTAAATGCTGAGCTGTTTCTATTGAATTGTAATGCTTTCTGATGAAGACTGCTATTTTTGGTCGAAAACGTATGTTTTGTTATCTGGCGTTATTCATACATTAAAACGGAATTTATCTACAGTGGTTTGAGACCTTTATTTGGATTCTCACAGCAAACCTTGTGCCTTGGCACTGTGGCTATGTGATTATCAAAGTTGAGGCTACTGTCCACCTGTGTCCCAAAGTCTCTTCACACTTTTGGTGTTAAGTAGACTACCGCCTATGTGGTAGTTCATGGGTACAGAGTTTTTACCAAAGGGGATGGCAATGCACTTTTTGGCATTGAGCTTGAGGCCATGGCTTTGACACCTGGCATATGTCTCAGTAAGGCCCTTTTGTCAGAAGTCCACACTGTTAGGAGTTTCAATTATAGCTCCTAGTTTGCAGTAATCTGCAATCTTAGTTAGCCAAAGGCCTTCTGTGTTAGCCTGTACTTCAGAGAAGTAGACTTCAAACAGTAGAGAACCCAGAATTGAACCCTGTGGTACTCCACTTGTCACTGGTCTGAAGTCTGATTTGTGTAGTAGATATCCTGGTAGGGAATGATTTTGGTAATGCAGTACCATGTGTGTATGCAGCTGCAGGCAGTCTGGCTTGGAAACAAGCATGTTGGTCTGGTAGCCTGGGTGAGACCCAGACAGACCACACACTTGCAAGCCAGGACTGGTGAGGTGGTTACTACAGGGATGGAGCTACCCTGTAGTAGTGAGACTGAAGGTGAGCCACAGCTGCTTGTGGGTACTGCTGTTCCCTTGGACAGAGTGGCTGCAAGGACAGAGATGAGTAGTAGTACCCAAGCTGATAGTGAGGCACCACTGTCAGAGGATTCCAGACTTCCTGTGGAAGGGGAGATGGGAAGGCTTACAAAGAGAGAGTTGAAGCAGGCTCAGCTCTCAGACCCTACATTACATGGCCTGAGAGAGGTAGCTAGTGAAGCACCTAATTCTCAAGGGAAGGGGAAATCTGTATACTGCGACAAAGGGTTATTGTACAGAGAGTGGACCCCTGAGGGAGGACGAGAAGGTAACAGAATACAGCAGTTGGTAGTGCCCAGAGCCTACTGTCTGACACTTCCAGCCATAGCCCATGATATTCCCTTTGCAGGTCATATGAGCATAAAACGTACAAAGATATGTATTATGCAGAACTTCTATTGGCCTGGAATTTTCAGAGATATAACAGGGTACTGCAGGACCTGTGAGCAGTGCCAAAAAGTAGGCAGGGCAGGACACAAGGTGAAAGCTCCTTTGTTGCCTTTGCCAGTAATTGAGGAGCCATTTCAGAGGGTAGCTATTGATATTGTGGGGTCTCTGAGTACCCCACATTCCACAGGGAAAACCTATATCCTAGTGGTAGTAGATAATGCTGCTAGATACCCTGAGACAGTGGCTGTGTCCTCCATTGAGGCAGAAAAGGTGGGAAATGCTTCTTTAGAGATTTTCAGCAGGCTCTGTTTCCCAAAAGAAATCCTGACTGACAAAGGTGCCAATTTCATGTCAGAGCTGCTAGCTTATCTGTGGAAGTACTGTGGGGAGAAGCACCTAAAGACCAGCCCCTACCATCCCCAGACTAATGGTCTTGTTGAGAGGTTAAACTCTAGATGATGTTACAGGCATTTGCAGACCAGTTTAAGAGGGAGTCGGACAAATATTTGCCCCATCTGTTGTTTGCTTACAGAGAGGGTCCCCAGGAATCCACAGGTTTGTCACCCTTTGAGTTGCTGTATGGTCATAGGGTGAGTGGACCTCTAGTTTTGATTCGAGATGAGTGGGAGGGTGAGTGTGAATCACACAAGGAGTCTGTTGTGGCATATGTCCTAAACGTCAGGACAAGGCTCAGGGAACTCATGGGCTTGGCCCAGGTGAACCTGGCAGAAGCTCAACAGCAGAAAAAGGTGTGGTATGACAGGAATGCTAGAGCTAGAGAGTATACTTTAGGACAGCAGATAATGGTTCTCATTCCTGTCAGACACAACAAGGTGCAAGCAGCTTGGGAGGGACCCTTTAAGGTGATAAAAAAGGTCAGTGATGTTAACTACATGGTAGAACTGCTAGGCATGACACAGGAGCATAAACTGTACCATGTCAACATGATGAGACCTTACCATGATAGGGAGGCCCTTTTGCTGAGTATTTGTAGTGGATTGCATGAGGAGTCTGAGGGAGATCTGGTGACTGATCTCCTCAGTAAAGTTTGGACTGACACCTTAGTGGAGGGGGGTAGCAATGTTCCAGCAGCTATCCCCTACCCAGGTTTGAGAAATCCGAGCACTGTTACAGGATTTTGGGGACATGTTCACTGGGAAACCAGGGTACACTGACCTGGTGCAGCACCATGTGGATACAGGACCCCAAAGGCCTATTAAGCAGGCCCCTTGTAGGGTGCCTGAGAGAGTCAAACAGACTCTGAGGGAGGAAATACAGGAAATGTTGGAACTAGGGGTAATTCAGGAGACCAGCAGCCCCTAGGCCTCCCCAGTGGTGCTCGGACCAAAGAAGGAAGGCATCAGGTTCTGTGTGGACTACAGGAAATTAAATAGTCACACCGAATCAGATGCTTAACCCATGCCTAGGACAGATTAAGCACTAGAGCAGCTGGGTGGGGCTAAGTATCTTACCACCACTGAACTTACCAAGGGTTACTGGCAGGTATCCTTGACTCCCAGTGCTACAGAGAGGTCAGCCTTTGTGACTCAGTTTGGCTTGTATGAGTTCACAAAAATTCCCCGTTTGGATGGAAAATGCCCCAGTGACTTTCCAGAGGCTGGTAGATCATATCCTATCAGGAGCAGGAGGTTTTCCCCTTGCTTACCTAGATGATATTGCCATCTACAACCATTCCTGGCAGGAGCACCTTCAGCATGTCAGGGAGGTGCTGGGCAGACTACAGAGGGCAGGGTTGACCACTAAGCCCAGAAAATGTCAGGTGCGTATGGCAGAGGTCTCCTACCTAGGACACAGAGTGAGGAGTGGTATAATCAGGCCAGAACTGGCCAAAGTGGAAGCCATTCAGGCTTGGCCTGCATCTATTTCCAAGAAGCAGGTGTGGGCATTTTTAGGGACAGCAGGGTACTACAGAAAGCTCATCCCCAAGTATAATACCATAGCTGCTCCCCTCACAGACCTGACCAGGAAAAATAGGCCAGATAAGGTAGTGTGGACCTCAGCACATGAGCAGACATTCCAGAAGCTTAAGGAAGCTTTGGGAGGACCCCCTGTGTTAGCCAGTCCAGACTAGAGCAAATAATTTGTTGTGCAGGTGGATGATTTGAACCATGGTTGGGGACTATACTTATCCAGATTTATTCAGAGGGAGAAGGGTACCCAGTGGTTTATCTCAATCATAGGCTCCAACCCATGGAGGAATGCTATAAAGATGTAGAAAAGGAATGTCTAGCCATAGTGTGGGCACTGTAGAAACTTCAGCCTTATCTGTATGGAAGAAAATTCACTGTAATTACAGATCACAATCCTCTAATGTTACATCGAGCCAGCCAGCAAAATGCCAAATTGCTAAGGTGGAGCTTAGGGTTGCAAGGATATGATATGTCAGTGCAGCACCTCAGCGGAATTAGTAATGCAAAGGCAGATGGGCTCTCAAGACAGGGAATGAGGTAACTTATTCCTAAATAGGTTCAACCCTCTCAAGCAACATTTCTCAAGGGACACTTGAAAACTAGCTTGAGTTCTCATTGGGGGGGGGGGGGGATTGTGAAAGCTGCCAGCCAAGCTAGATAGAATTTTGTAAATAATTCTATGTCATTACAAATATTAATATAACCCATAGGCTTGTCTTGAAAATGTAAGTAAACTATGTGCTATGTTAAAGCTATATGTTCTGTGCTGAGCTATAAGAATGTAACCACAATGCACCCTGCTGAAAAAGAGCAGTAATGTGTATATGGACTCTATGCCTATGTAAGTGTATGTTTCATGGTGGAGATTGGGATATACAACGTTGACTTGCAAACTTTGAGAAGATAAGTAAGAAAGGTTTTATGAGTTTGTTTACCAGAACTAGAAGGCAGAATGTTCGCAGCTGGAGTTTATGTCTGTTGCTTGAGACAGGGATAACTATGGGTTTCAGGGGTAAAAGGTGTTTAAAAGTTTTAGGACTTCCAGTCAGGCAAGCTTCAAAGAGAAAATTGTCAGTTTCTGAGAAATAAGTATTTTTAACAGAAACATGTTAAATGTTAAGTCCTGCTAGCCTGGGAACTGAGGCAGAAGTAACAAGAATTATGTAATCTGGGATGGCCAAGCAGAAATATTTGTTAGTAATTTAAAAACTCTCTTAGGAGGAAAGCAGTGTATTTTGTATCATATTCCGGACCTGATAACAACTCACCAGCACTTTGCCTTTTACTCTGTGAGTTATTTATGTAAAGTATTTCTGTTAGAGATAGATAGGAATATAGCAAGAGCAGTCTACATGTTTTCTATATTTATGGGATACTGTCCTACAATGTTTTAAAGTATTTCCTGTGTTTTTGAACTCTAGTCACTGTATTGAGTTCTTGAGTATTGCCTTGTGTTTTTATTATTTATTATTAAATATATGTAAACCTTTTAATTGTGGCTGGTTTTGTCTAGCGATATTTAAGCTCTTAAAGTACTTGCATGTATTTGGTGATACTGTACAAGCCAATCCTAAGTAGTCTTGCTGTTTTGCACACTTACTATTTGGATAATAGTAACGTTACACATTGTAATTTGGCACCCTTTGGTAAGGGCCTTAAAGTAGCTGATAAGGGGTTCTGGTGGCAGTCAGTGCTACCTTATGATCTGGGCAGAAGGGGGCATAGCTAGTAAACCTATGCTAGCCTTTCCCAAGTGTATGTTAGTATACAAATCAAATCCCAAAGTGTGTGTGTGTGTGTGTGTGTGTGTGTGTGTGTGTGTGTGTGTGTGTGTGTGTGTGTGTGTGTGTGTGTGTGTGTGTGTGTGTGTGTGTGTGTGTGTGTGTGTGTGTGTGTGTGTGTGTGTGTGTGTGTGTGTGTGTGTGTGTGTGTGTGTGTGTGTGTGTGTGACAGCTACTTTGGCAGGGATACGAAGCACTGGTTGGACAGAGAGAGTGCTGGGAGGACGTGGCTTGGAACACTGGCTAAGGGCTTAACTCTATAGCTCTGCCAGCAGGAGTCTTACTGGGGATCTGGAGAAAGAGGGAGAAATCAGGCCCAGACTGAGTGTGATCTCTGTGTGCTCTTAAGGGAAATTGTTCTTTACTGTGTCCATGTCCCTAACTGGTGTTAGTGGTGTGGATTGAGGCTCCTTGATTACTGGGCCATTGCACAGGCATCACACCTCTTACAACCACAACCTATAATGTAAACCACCCCACAAAAATCAAAACAAAACCTACCCCTAAAGATGAATGCTCTACCATTTATCTCAGTATAAGACAAATTCTTAACTCTTCCACAAACTTTGCAGTGTTCGCAAGGGAAAGTACCACAAGAGCCCAAGAAATTCCCCACTGCCTTGTTTGGGAGAGTCAACATTTTTTTTAAATTATGTATTATTAGTCACATATCAGTTCTATCATGCTTCTTTTAATATTTGTTTGTTGTTATTTGTAGTTTACCTCAATGTTCTGTTATGTTTCTATTAATATTTATTATTTGCTGCTTTTCATTGTTATAAATAAGACTGTAACTCAGGCTGTGGCTGCAATTGGTTATTCAGTGATCAGTGCTCTACTTCAGTTACAGAAATGTAAATAAAAATAAAATAAATAAATCCATGTTTTGGCAAGGTTCTCAACATCTTAAATGGGAATATTTTTTGGAACTCTGGTTTTCTCACTTCTCCTGTTGGAGCAGTTTGACAAGGATAACCCTGTCAGTAGCATAAAGTTCTAGAAAACATAGTTCTAAGCATCTCAAAGGCAGACATATGCATCCACCAAGATAAGATCACATTTTGAGGAGGGAAAATGAAATGCCCTTCTCTTTGCTTTTCTTAATGAGGACGACCATTGGGACAGGAATGTGGGTAAGAACATGATGAACTCTAAGGGAATGACAACTGAGATGTTCCTATTTGTTACAGCTATCATTGCACCCTATAAAGAAACATGTATGATAAGATAAAATATAATATAATAGGCATTGTGCTCACATGGATAGACTGGAGACATAGAATTGCATAATCCGATGCATTCATTATGTACAAATGATTTGTACGTATGTAGACAGGACCAGTTAAGATTTAGATTCTTAAAGGGTACTACTTCTGTGTATAAAAATGATGAATGAACATAAATGTTTATTTATATCTGATATAGCATCAGATGTTGGGTTGAACACTGTCATCAAATGTAAGTATGTCAACAGCCCACCTACCAAATTTAATATAACTCTGTTGTATAATTTAATCCTGTAGCCCTCATCTTATAAACAACTGCCAATAAAGCGCCCCTGATCACCCTGTTAGAAAGGGTTACAAATGTCTGGTTAACTGTTGAGAATGTTTGTATTTTCAACATTGTTTGACTTGCATTCAACACTGTTCTTTCCGCTGTCTTGTTTTGGTTCAAGCATTAATATTCTTCAGTATCAGCAGAATGAGGCTGCATTGCCAATACATTCCCTCCTTCTCAATGCACAGTGGGTGATTTGCACAGCAGAATTGGTATTGATGAAATAAGGAAATAAGTTGTTCCATTCTTTATTTTATATTTATGGATTTTTCACAAATATTACTCTAATTTTTAATATTTGTATGATTATGCACATTTGAGGGGCACGTGCATTTATTGTGATTACTAACTATCCATTTAAGAATGCTGAAGATGCTTCTCTTACATACAACACTCTGCTTCCCATTCAGCGGATCTGCATGTATTAAGAGCTAAACTTTTAAGACCTCCCAATTGAATCTAGAAAGAGAAGTGCAACAAAGACATAAATAGTGCTTGATGATTTTTCCCAATTTGTTATATGAGATATTAGCTAAAAATTATGTTGCATATTTAATCCATCCCAAATAAAAAAGTTCCACAGCAATGCATCTCATCATAAACTTTTATCTTTGATGTGTGAAGCTTAGCATGAGGTCCATATACAAGCAACAATAATTAAGAGCTGTCAGATTACAGTTGACTTATTTGAACTTTCATTTGTAATTTTAATAGTTTTAATCTATATTTTGTCTTTGTGTTACTAATAATTATAATTAACAATCAAAATGAGATTTTTTGTTTGTCTGCTTCTTTGTTTGTGTTTTAGTTCCAGCCTCACTGTTCCTCGATTCCAACACAGCACACAGAGATTTTGTTCTATCCCAGGACCTGACCAGCGTGGTGAAAGCTAATCCATATCAAAATATGTCTCCGTTGCTTCAGATTCACGCTGAGATGATGGCTAAGTTGGACGAGATATCTGAGATGCTTGAGATGGAAAAATATAATGCTGTTTTAGCATCCCAGGGGTTCTCATCAGGAAGACACTATTGGGAAGTAGAGGTGGGTGACAACGCATGGTGGTTTCTTGGAGTAGCAGCAAAGTCTGTCATCAAGGAGGGAAGTATCCCTCTGTCTGTCACTTCTGGTCACTGGGCCATTTGTTTGAAAGCAGGGAGTAAATACTTCACATGTGAACAGGTACTAAAATTGCTTAGCCTCAGCATAAACCCACATAAGATTGGGGTGTACCTCGATTATGAAGGAGGACAGATATCATTTTACAATGCTGACAACATGACTCACATTCACACCTTCAGTGATACCTTCAAGGAATGTCTCTACCCTTCCTTTAGCCCTAATTATGTACATTGCTGCAGTAAACCACTAAAATTATTTCACTTGAAGCTATAATTTTTCCAAAAGTTAAGCATCTTGCTCTGGGATATTCTTCACTATAAGATTTATTATCATTGCTTTAAATTAAACAATCATCACACACTAAAAGGTTTTATGTGAGCACAGGATGGGACTCCATATTTAAACCTCCTTGGACTTCTCCTGATATACTGCTGCCATAAAATGGCTGCAAACTTTATAAATAAAGCATTTAAAGAAATTATGCTAAGCATTGGTGATCTACATCATAGATATACTATGCAAACTGCATTTTTTAATGGAAATGACATCTATAAATTTGGCCTACAAACAGAACCTAAGAGTTAAAAGTCTGAAATGTATGAAATCTGCTGGTCATAAATACTAACATTTATATTAAAGCAGAGATTTTTGACTGAAGAATGTATAACTTCATACTGAAATTTCACAATTTGCCATTTAAGCTCAACATGTTTGGGTAAAGTTTTCTGGACTGGAGATGTCTTCATGAAGCTGAATTTTGATATGCTAACAGAAGTTTGCCAATGAATTTAAATTTTACCACTTTTTTATTGTGATTGTACTGTAGGTAATATAGCATCAATCAACTGTGGTAAAGTTGTTGGCCACAAACATGAGTCAACAGTGGTAGAATTTTTTGATGTATAAATTAATGACTATATGATTCTTATAAATCAAATGTAATGGCACATTATCTGTGCAACACTAACATTTATAGTTCTGTTTTTATAATGATACATTGACTGTGAGCATAAATGGTCCAGTAGGGTGTCTTAACTGGATACATGTCATATGGTCAAATGATTAAAACATCAAACCTCACTTCAGTGAAATGAGCGCATTGAACATGTGAATCATTGAAAACCGACATCAGCGAATCTCACCATATCAACTAGTAATAGTTGGCCAATAGCTGCACATAGCTTGGAAAGAATATACATATTTACTCCCATCATGTTATACGTACCAAACGTAAGATGCTAATAACGCAGTCGTTGGATAATATTGTTATTCAGCGTGGTGAGATTCGCTGATGTCATCTTTCCATGATTAAGACTTGATGCTCTTGTCTTGCGAAGTGAGATTCGATGTTTTAATCGTTTGTCCATATGACATGAATCCATCTTAACCACAGACTGCTATTCTTAGAACTGTGTATAGTTATGTTTCTGTTTAATTTTTTTGTGTAGTGTGCATAATACAACTACTACTACTACTACTACTAATAATAATAATAACAATAATAATAATAATAATAATAATAATAATAATAATAATAATAATAATAATAATAATAATAATAACAATAATAATAATAATAATAACAATAATAATAATAATAATAATAACAATAACTAACTAACTAAATAAATACACGCACATGCCTTCCATCTATTCAGACTCTTCTGGTGAAAGTTTGGTACACATTGAGAGTTTTGCTTTGCTTTTTATCATCAAACTAATAGTTGCACTCTTCCTACGGTCAAGTTGCTCTGAAAACCTTTGTTTGAGCATTGTGATGTTTATTTAAATATGTCTGTGTATACTATAAACTAGCATTAACTGGAAATCCTAAGAAAATTGTATAACTGCAGAGTAAATAGACATGACAGCTGTAACTGATGTCAAAACAATTAACAAGATCAATTGCTAATAATTAAGGCATGATTCTTTTATGAATTCTAACAAAATGAGATACACTCAAATGCTTTAGGTTGAAACTTAAGTCAAATCACTTTGCATTATACAAATGTATCCATGGCTGACCCAATGTTTAATTTCAGCTTTCCCTTTTATTATGCTGTTTCTTATAAATAAATGTTGTGTCTTTCTCTTAATTATATTTTAAATCAAACAATGCTGCTTGTCTTATAAAAGAAAGTATTTAAAATGTCTTCCTTACATATAGTTGTTATTGCCTTTGTTAATTTTGTTAAATATGTTTAACCTCTTTACAGTTCTCAAATATGTTTAACTTGTAGTTTGTTAGACATAGTAGTTTGCCATATTAATACTATCATACAACTCTATTTGTCTTATTAATTCTATTTTTGCCATATTAACACCATCATATAATTGTATTTGCCTTATTAATTCTGTTCTGAAACTGTCTCTGTATTTGCCTTGAGGTCTAGTTTATGGCTGAAAAGGGCATTTGCTTATATTTCAGCATACAGGATATAGAGATAATGGCATTCAAAGTCATTTGCCAGAACAACTGACTCCTCAATAACAAATTAATATAGTCCCCACCACTGGGGTTACATTTAACCTTATCCAGTATAAAAAAGACAAACGTTTTAAAATAAGGGCATACTTCCATATCTGTCTTAGGCATAATTCTTATCATGTCTTTTTTATTTATGTTGAAATATAAGCAAATTAATATTAAGTAGCTGCATTTACATAACATGTGTAACTGTTCACTATATACAGAAGTTAATCTTTTTGCATTTATTTATACTGAAGAAGTTTCTATTCTGTATAGATAAAAGCGCTCAGTTTTGTTAATTAAAGGTTACTGCATTGGATGGATTTTGCATGGTGTTTTATATTGATTTCTCTGAGGGATAGAACCTGCCAAACATTACATTTCTGTACTACTACTGCAGACACTAAGTAATGTCTTGGACAGCAGTGCTACTCCATCGGACTGGACCAAGCAATGGTCATTTATTTTGTGTGTTTCGACAGTAGCTGTGCTCTTGAGTCATGTCTTTAAATGCCACAGCAGAATTAGCCTTAGTATAGACCACAATTGCAAAATATTCTAAATTTTGCACAACACATGAAGTTCAATGGGGAAAGGATCAAAACATCTGACATTTCACTATGCATTTACAGAAAATTCATGACTCCTTTTCTGAGACAGCAGAAATAGAATTGTGAGGGTGTTGTGCCCAGCTCAGAAGCCAAGCTACTAATTGTGAGGGTGTTGTGCCCAGCACAGAAGCCAAGCTACTAATTGTGAGGGTGTTGTGTCCAGCTCTGAAACCAAGCTAGTAATTGTGAGGGTGTTGTGTCCAGCTCAGAAACCAAGCTAGTAATTGTGAGGGTATTGTGCCCAGCACAGAAGCCAAGCTACTAATTGTGAGGGTGTTGTGTCCAGCTCTGAAACCAAGCTAGTAATTGTGAGGGTATCTTGACCAGCTCAGAAGCCAAGCTACTAATTGTGACGGTGTTGTGTCCAGCTCTGAAACCAAGCTAGTAATTGTGAGGGTACTGTGCCCAGCTCAGAAGCCAAGCTACTAATTGTGAGGGTGTTGTGTCCAGCTCAGAAACCAAGCTAGTAATTGTGAGGGTGTTGTGCCCAGCTCAGAAGCCCAAGCTGCTATTCAAGCAGATACTATACTTAGCAAGGTAGTACCTTATTTGAAAAGAGATAAGATATGTAAGTAAATTGAACTGAGAAGAGACAAAAAAGAAATAGGTACACCACTAGGGAGACTTTTTGGCTAATTATCAGCCTGGACCATTGAAATTACAGCTACTGTGTCCATATTCTATTCAGGTCTATATTATAAGACCGATGTTTGAAAACATGGGACCGGACGGTGTCCTTGGCTGTGTGCTACACAAATTCAATGAGGAACTAAACCTACACATAAGGCTGCTGTTTAATCTTAGCCTTACCACAGGATATGTACCCATAGAGTGGCGTACGGCAACTGTGGTCCCACTCCACAAAGGTGGTGCTTCTACGGACCCTGATAATTACCGCCCCATAAGCTTAACAAGTCTGGTCTGCAAAGCTATGGAGAAGATAATAATGGAACTCATAAATAAAGACATTGGTGACTTACAGACATTGGATCCTACCCAATTTGGCTTTGTCAAGGGCAGATCCTGCCTTTTGAACTTGGTCGACTTTTTTGAAACAGTCACCAAGGCCATTGATAAGGGTAAGGCAGTTCACACAGCCTACCTGGACCTTGCAAAAGCTTTTGACACAATACCCCACTTGGGTATCATAGAAAAGCTTACCAGCTTAAATGTAAAGCCATATGTCACAAGATGGGTTGCAAACTGGCCCAAAGACAGAACACACAGGGTTAGATTTGCTGGTGCCATGTCAGACTCTAAGCCAGTCACAAGCGATGTCCCAAAGGGCTCAGTCCTGGGCCCCCTCTTGTTCGGCATCTATTTTTCAGAAGTGCAGGCAAACATAGGAGGATTGTGGCTGACAAAGTTTGCACATGACTGCAAACTGGGCGCCATAATTGATACTCCATCGGACACAGACATCCTTCAGAGAGGTCTCATAGAAACGGATAACTGGTGCCAGAGCCATGGCCTTAAGCTAAACGCCAAAAAATGTATAGTGATACCCTTTGGGAAAAACAAGGTAACCCTTAATTACCACATAGGTGGCAATCCATTAAGCATGGAAGAGGTTATCAGGGACCTGGGGACCCAAGTTGACAGTAACCTCTCTTTTGGCACTCACATTGCCAAAGTGGTTAGGAAGACCTTCTACATTGCCCACCTGATCATGAAGGGATTCACATCCAGATCAAGCGAAGTCATTGTACCCCTGTACTCTTCACTTGTCAGACCAATGATTGAGTACAATGCCCCATTCGGAATGTATCTTACCCAACACCTGCAGCAATTGGAAAGACCCCAAAAGTTCCTCACCAAAAGGATAAAGGGGCTCAAACATATGTCATATGCTGCCCGACTGAAGAAACTCCAGCTCTATTCAGTCGCATACCGTCTGCTCAGAGGTGATCTGTGCCTGACATACAAGGCCATGTCCAACACTGAATTAATGGACATGCTCCATCTCAAAAAATCCAAATCCACAAGAGCCACGAGAGCAAGAGACTTAAACCTCAACACAGACATAAATAGGACATGCTGGAGGGACAGATTCATCACCCAGAGACTCCTTACGCTATGGAACAGAATCCCGGTCCATGTGATGCAGAGCCCCTCACTGGCTCTGTTCAAGAGGAATCTTGACGAGTGGATGGGAGATCGTAGGTTTACCCCAGGGATCATCTCTGTATCATTACTGGACAGAGGTACAGCAAACTAATGGGTATAGTATTCTCAATCTAAGGGGTGGTGAAAGCCACACACATTCTGGCTAGGCTTATAAATGCCCTAGGGCAGATAGCCTAGTATGAACCTATGAACCTAAACCTATAAACATCGAACAACATATGGTCGACACTATATGGTCGACGTCTTCAAACATCGAACCTATAAAATGACAAAAAAAAAGAAAAAAGTACCCTAATGGGTGGGGGGGGGTCACACCCCCGCTACTTAAATATACCAACTCAGAGACCACACTACATTACAGTAAACGGAAATCTCCCCTTACGGAGATTTCTGTTTACACTTTCAAGATTCTGAGCTTTCGATATTCTCATGCTGACAATGTCAGATTCGACATTGTCTGCTTTCGAGAATATAATATAGACCCTCCTATTCAGTGCTAGATAGGCTTAATGTCTTTCTGACTTCAGTCAAAAGTAATATAATGCATATATTTATACTTAATGACTGAAAATATGGATAAGAAGGCCAATTTTTACTGGTGGCTCAGGGAAAAAAGATGCCAAAAAAAAAAGCACTGAAATACAAATGGCCAAGTGACTTGCAGAAAATAACATAAATACAGCTTTAAAAACACAGTGATGCAAGATATAATACCTGTATATGACAGCAGCAAAGTAGTCATTTATTTATTTATTTATTTGTTTGTTTATTTATTTATTTATTTTATTTTACATTTGTTGACCGGGCTAGTCTAACTGGATATATGTCCATTTTCAGTAGAGGCCCAGGGAGAAAAGCTCCAAGCATGAACAGTGACAAAATTAACAATGTAAAAATACATGAAAAATCACAATACAGAGGTAGCATTGATCAAAAGAAAAATTATAATAATAAAATTATAAACTATAACAATTTTAGTAAAAAATATACTAAACAATTAAACAAAACACACTAGAAGGTATGAGCAAGAATCAGTTGAGAGAAAGAGCTTATATTTTATCCTCATATTATGAAGAAAAGAGTAGTAACTAGATTTGGAGGCATAGGTTAGAGTAGTAGGGATAGCGGTAAGAGCAGGAAGTGGAAAAGTATATCAGTCTGGGTTAGCACATGGACAAAGCCAATGATTTTTCAGAGGTTCTTTAAGATGTTTTTTGAATAGAGAAGTAGAAGCAAGGGTTGATAATTCAGAAGGAAGCTGATTCCAGTTTTTCCCTGCTGTGTTTGAGAAAAGTGAATCACGGGCTGTGTTGTTAGCTTTAATTGAGGAAATTAGAAGCTTATTAGCAGAGCGTAGTGTTGCTAGATTTTTATATGGTGTAATTAGATTAGTGAGGATAGGGGTGTTGTTAGGGTGGTATAGGATCTTTTGAGTAATAAGTAGTTGTTGGCAGAGTATGTGGTTTTGCAATTCTAGCCATTCAAGTTGTTTGAGGTTGAGGCAGTGGTGAGTTTTAAAGGGGGAGCATGTGATGAATCTAGCTATGCTATTATAACAGGTGGAGAGTTTAGAGAGGTTGTTTTTGGATAGGTTAGTATATATAACAGAGGCATAGAAAATGGTGGAAATGAGGTGGGTCTGGGCAATAGTTTTCCTTGCAGAAGGGGGTAAGGAAGGGTTTAATTCTATAGAGGGTACCAAGTTTTTTGTTAACAGACTTTATGGTGGAGTTGATGTGGTCATCATAGCTGAGACGGTTATCAGTTGTTACACCTAGTAGGTGGGTTGTAACATTGGTTTATGTAGCACGAAGTGATGTATGGCTGAGCTAGGTCCTATAATCAGTTAAGATATATTTATGTGAAGGTGACATTCGATATGATGGTAAAGTAAAACTGATATGATGAGGGTCAGTGTAGGATAGGAACAGGACGATGGGATACAAGAACAGATAAAGAAATTAATAGAGAATGGAAGGGAGTAAGAAAGGATAGACATGGGGAGATTTTTAGTGGCAAAACAGAGAGTAGGAGTAAACAAGGATGAGGGGATATACAAGTTATATTTGTTTGAGGCTGAGAAAATCCACTTGAAGTTAGATTTTTAATTCCATAACTGCAAATACAGTTACTCAAGAGATGTGGTTTTAGGGAACATCTGGGAACTTTCTTGGCTGGAATTTGCCTGCTGTGTACAGGAAGTATTAACTGTGACTTTGAAACAGAGGGAGAGAAAGAAGAGTTGTTATATTAATTTGAGGCTTTAGGTGTGTGGATTAAGTTTGCACTTGAGGATAAAAGGCTGCTAGCAAGAAAGTGTTATTGTAAAAATGGGTTTGAGTGTGGGATAATATGTATAATTTGAAAGATTGTAGGCTAATTTTATCTGGATCATTACTAGTGCTAATTCCAACCAGTATATGTGCTGCAAAGAGTTACACTGAAGGATTTTATTTTTGTTTTAAGCTTGTTAGGATGCTTCGCTGGAACATGACCCTTTTCAGCAACTACCTGGACTACATGACAGTTATAAATGCATAAAATAAACAATAATCTTGAATTAAAGTTTCCAGTCTGTATACTAATTTAAAACTCAAAAATTATCCAAAATGTCTCCGAAGCTGGAATCAGAACATGGGCTATTATTGCTAACAGGCACCATACTGACCACTTCAGCAAAAGATTTACCAATAGAGACATAGTTGTTATTAGTTCCAACTGTGTTGGTCTTAGATATTACAGTCAAAGGTATAACATACTGCAAAAACTGATTAAATTGTTACATTTTCTGATTTATTTATCTTGTGAGTTTTTGAGCTATGTTTTTTTTTCATCTGAGTGTACAGAGTTCGGGTGGTAACAACACTTGTATTTTTTTGATCTGTATCCTTTTGGTGGAGTCATTGCTCCATGTCATTGCAATATTTATTTACTGGAATTATGAATTCTGCACCAAACACAGTTAGAAATACAAATTATTGTGTTTCTGTTGGCAGAAATTACAAGGTAATTACTGGCAGTGGTTGTGGTTTACCTGTTGATCATATTAATTAACTGTTACATTTGCCACAGTATGTTATTTGTACTACTTGAACTTCTAAGACCAATACAGTTACTTATTAACCAGCAAGTCTGTTTCCAGTGAAAAAATCTTTGTTGAAGTAACACCTATGGTCCATGCCCTGATTCAAGCTTTGTTAATGTGAGGAATGTTTTGGGTAATTTGCAGTTTTGATCTTTTATAATCAAGCACATCTGGTGATTTGTTAATGAAAAAGACTGATGTGTTTAGTAAGATTTAAGTCTCTTCAATTGGATATATTATTTTATCAAAAAAAGTTTGAAACAAGAAACTATTCAAAAAGGTTTGCAGTTGTTTAAATTTCCCAATAGGAATACATCAGGTTCTCCTTGACATGACAAACTACTTCACTTTTTTATAGAATTGGTATAGAATATTTGGAGATCCTTGTTAAACATTATTCCAACCAGCTTGTCAATCTTAGGCTTGGACTGGATTATATTAATGTTTCTGTCACTGAGTTTTTTTTCTCATAAGGATAATTATAGTAGCATTTTTCAGAAATTGGATGCAGATGTCAAGGCTGGCAAAAAAAAAAAAGGAAACTTGAGAAATTAGTTGAGGACAAACTTGCTTATCTACTGACACAAAGTAAGCATACATTTGGCCAGGGTTCCAGGGGTAATAATCAAAGGGATGTGATGCTGGGTCTTTCAGATTACAAAAACAGTGACAATGATAGGAGGAAGTATTTTCAGCCCAATTCTGCATTACTGGATAACTTAGATAGTTATGACAATTAAACAGGAAGTTCTTTTTCCACTTCTAATTTTTTAGATGATGTACTACCTTGGAGGTTGGAGTGAATAGTCCATCAGACCAAGTAAAACAGGGAAATCGAACTTAAAATTGGTCATGACCTTGGTGGAATTATTAACTGAAATATGCTCCATGCTGGATTTGAAAGAACAGTGTTTTGCAGAAATTATTGGTGGTAAGCTTGATGATACTACAAACATTATTGTTACATATAGTGACACAGAGAAGATTTTCAATTTTTTTACTTTATTATAGATGTTCATAAATCACTGTTTATAAAAGTAAAATCAGGTTGGAGGTTGCAGGAGCAAGGCAGGTCCAAAAGATGAAGAGTATCTCAAGGCCAACTCTATAAAATGAGTATTTATTTAAAGATGAGCGCTTTCACTGTTAAACACAGCTTCTTCAGATCCAAGTTAAAATAAATAAAAACTTAAAATGGTTCTTTTATATGATTACCTCTAGTGGTCAAACAAGTAATTACAATGATGAAAACATAGACTAATTCTTTCATATGATCACCTCTAGTGGTCAAACAAGTGATTACAATGAGGATGCATATGATGAATGAATAACAGATTGAATATACATCATAAAATCACAAATCAAATAGATGGTATCAGAAAATGCCTGTCCTGAAAATACAGAGAATCCCAGTCAACTACATTTCCTAATAAAATAACATGAAAAGTATATGTAACCTACTTAAAAATGTCCTGAATAAAAATGGGTGTTGAAGGAAGGGTGGAAGGTAAAGCTAAGTTCTCTAGTGATCAAACAAGTAATTGCAATAAAAAACATGAGATAGTTCTATTGTATGATCACCTCTAGTGCTCAAACAAATGAATGTAATAAAGATGCATATAATGAATAACAAGTTGAATACACAAAATATGTGTCCTAAAATCACAAATCAAATAAATGTTAAATGCTCAAACAACACTAAAGATGCAAAAAGTCCTGGTCAACTACATTAAAATGATGAGCCTATGTAAAAAATATCACAAATAAATAAATATTGAAGGCGGGGGGGACTGAGATAAATTACTGGTGCAAATATCATTGGAGAGAGCAGATACAATCTATTTGATGTTCCTACGTGTTCTTAATCTCGGTTTTATCGAGGCTCTATCATTGAGGCCAGATCCTTTATCTGCCCTAAGCCGAACTATCCAGTCATATTCCTTGTTCTCTGTGTACGTCCTAATATCACCACCTCTTATTGCTGGAATTATAGTTCCAAGTACTCTAAAACGAAAGTGGTGCGATCTTCCTGCAAGATTGACATGTTTCGCTAGGGCATTATAAGGTGAACCCTTCCTTATGTGATAGATTCTCATTTTATACAGTTGGCCTTGAGATACTCTTCATTTTTTGGACCTGTCTTGCCCCTGCAACTTCCAACCTGATTTTACTTTCAAATGCTTTTTAAACTGGGTGACAGGCAGCATTTATCTGGTGCATTCAGTGGTGTGCTGTTTTGACTTTACTGTTTATAAAAGGTTTTTAAATTCAACTGCCTTTAGAGCCAATGTAGCCTGTTTTTTAACTGAGTTTAAACTTTACAAGAAAACTGCTTTTTAAAATAATGGTTACAAAAAAAAACACTTTACCCTCACTTAATTTACAAATATATACTGTGTTAAATCCTTGCTACCCCCTCTTTTGAGGTTATTTGAAAGACTGGTTGAGAATGATATATATGATCATAGAATCATAGGAGGTATTAGGTAATAGACCTGAAGGTCATTTCAGGCTTAGCCACTTTATCCCAGTGTAATACCAGAGGCACTCTAGTCAATAACAGGAATATATGTAGTAATAACTGCACATGTCCAGGAGGGTTTTGGGTGCTGTCCCCAGTAAGAATTTATGGTGCCCCATCCATTCGTCAAGCTTCCTTTTGAATAGTGTCATAGAGGTTCTCTGCTTCACATGAATTGGCAGCCTGTTCGAAAGATGCGTCAGTTTCTGGGAGACAAATCTGTCACTCTAGCACATCCTATTCATGTCGCAGGCTATACTTAAGTCCCTGGAATGGGTAGTTCTAGTTGTTTGATTTTCAGATGTGCAGCAAATTCATTAGGTTTGGGTCAGAGATTGCTCTGTAAGTCAGGCATACATTTTCCCTAAGAAGTCTATACAATATGTAGTAGAGTGACAGGGACTTTAGTTGGTCTGCGTAAACCAAGTGCTGAACCCCCTTGATCTTCTTTGTTCGAAAACTCTGAGGTCTCTCCAATTGCTGCAGGTGCTTTGTATGGTACATGCCAAAAGGGGCATTATACTCAGTTATGGGCCTGATTAGTGATGAGTATGGGGGGGGTTATAACCTTTACTCTAGAGGCAATGCTTTTGATAATCAAGTGTGCTATGTAGAAAGTCTTCCTTACTACAGTAGATACATGGTGGTCAAAATTAAGGTCATAGTTTACTTTTGATCCCAAAGCCCTTACCACTTCGTTGGTACATAGGGTATTGTTGTTATAAGCTGGTTTGAAGGGACATTGTATTTACTGAAGGAAGTGATGATGTGTTTCTTTGCATTCATTTTGAGACCATGACTAAGACACCAGTCATTGATCAGCATAAGACCCTCCTGAAGTGCACTGACATCATTTGGGGATTCAATAATTGCGCCCACTTTGCAGTTGTCAGCAAAGTTGGTCAGCCACAGCCCCTTTGTCTTGGCCTGAACTTCTGAGAAGTATATATTAAACAGTAGAGGGCCCAGCACTGACCCTTGTGGCATCCCACTGGTGACATGTCTGCTGGTTGATGTGGAGTCACCAACTCTGGATAGTGTGTGACCAGTATGTGAGCCAGCTGGCAACCCACTTTACAACTAATGGGTTTACATTCAGTTTAAGTTTATCAGTAATGCCTGAGTGTGGGATTCTGTCAAAGGCCTTTGCCAAGTTGAGATATGCTCTCTGCACAGATTTGCCCTTGTCAATGGCCCTGGTCACATTTCTGAAGAAATTCACCAGGATTAATAGGCAGAATCTGTCCTTGATGAAGCCGAATTGGGTCAGATCCAGGGTTTGTAGGTCACCTATGTCTATATTTATGAGGACAATGATGATACGTTCTGTGGCCTTTCAGATGAGTCTGGTCAGACTTATGGGAATATAATTCCTGGAGTCTGTTGCTAAGCCATCTTTGTGGAGGGGAATAACTGTTGCTGTTCTCCATTCCACAGGATCAAGCCTTGTGGTTAGGCTATGATTGAATAGGGTACTTAATGGTGATGCTAGTTCATGTTTTAGTTTGTTTAGAAGATAGCCTGGGAAGCTGTCTGGTCTCATAGAGACTGTGTTTTTTGCCTTAGACAAGGCTTTAATGAACTGCTCTTTGGCTATGTAGGGTGGGGGGAAGCTGGGGGGATTTGTGATAAGTTCCTAGGGGTTAAAGGGGTGAAATTTCCACCAAATCTGTTCACTAGCAGGTTTGCTCTTTTTGCAGGATCAGCGTGTGTGATAACATTAGCCACTAGTTGGGCACACGCTTGAGTCCTACCTTTTAGGCTATGTATG
The DNA here is from genome assembly GCF_019279795.1 of Protopterus annectens. Classification (NCBI taxonomy): domain Eukaryota; kingdom Metazoa; phylum Chordata; order Ceratodontiformes; family Protopteridae; genus Protopterus; species Protopterus annectens. Next base: position 1,526,303,811 of record NC_056744.1, read on the forward strand.
TAGCTATAAAAGGCCTTGTGGTTATCCTTGCTGTGATTGCCAGGCTTTTCTCAAAGATAGCCTTAGAGGATTTATCATGTTTTCTTATTTGTCTTTTGAGGCTGAGAAGGGTGCTTTTCCATTGTTGAGACCTCAATTTGTTTTCTTAGACAGCCACTGTTTGCATTTTTTTGTAGAGTTTGTTGATGATGTATGTCCACCAGAGTAGCTTGTTTTTTGGGGGGCCTTTGGCTTTGATTCTCAGTAAAACAGCTGAGTTTATGCACTTATGCAAGTGATTGTACTGGGCTTCATTGTAAGCTTTCGTGAAGTTACCACTTCCTGTTGGGGATGGGGCTTGGAATGCATTTATACCTTCCTCTAGGAGAGTATTGTTAGCCTTGGTGAAGTTTTTTAGCCTGACTTCACCCTTTACTGGTTCTAATGTTAGTACCGGTTTGAAGGAGACTGACTTGTGGTTAGATTTAACCAATGAGGGTCCATCTGTCTGTCATATTATTGAGAATCAGATCTAGTATGTTTATTCCTCTTATTGGGGTTTGAACAATTTGTTCTAGGGCATTTGAGTTAAAGTCAAGGAACCTTTGCGCAAGTGAGTTAGAGCTGGAGTATGTTTCCCAGATGATGGTGGGATAATTGAAGTGTCATGGAGGGGGATCTGTAACTAGCTGTGACTTGAATTGGGTTCTTACTACAGTAATCTAAACTTGTATCTCCATGGAATTGTCCTGTCTAACTAGTAGGGGGTTGTATTTATCTCTAATAAAATGAAACATCACATGCTTTGGTTCTCACACATTCACTTTGCAGTCTGACAGTGTATGAGGCATTGTAGCTTTGCAAGGCCAGGGTACTTTCTAAGGCCTTGAACCAGGTTTCTGTGACTACACAGACATCCACATCCCCCAATGACAGAAGTGCTTCTAGAGTGTGCAGTTTTTGGTTTAAAGCTCCTAGCATTTATCAACATAAGCCTTATTTTGTAATTATTGGCAATTTTCACTTCGGCAATTATGGTTTTGGACCATGCCTAAAAAGACACTATGGGGGAGGCAAGACCCTTTGCCAACAGTTGAAAGCATAGTGGTGCCAGGTGCAAACCATCTATGGCAAAGCAGAGAGATTTGTCAACCATGTTATCCCAGGCTGACAGAAACTAACTTTGAATGACACCAAAAACTAAGCCAATTATCAAAAACAATATATATATTTTTATATTGTTGCATCATGTTAGGTGAGGGTAATATGCTGTTCAAGGCTTGGGACATACCTGCCTGGGACACATACTCAAAGAGCTCAATCATATCTCTCTTCATATAGTCCAGTGAGGTATGTCTCAGGTCGTTCACTGCAACATGAGCTATGACAGAGTCATAATGGTACTTGTTGCCAAGAGACCTGAGTGCATGTGTAATATGATGACTCCTGATCCCAGATGGGCATCTGACCATGACTTTCTCCTTGTCTAACCTGATGAATGGGACAGCCTTGTGTCTTACTATGGAGTCTCCAATGACAAAAAAATTTGTTTTTTAAGTGTTACATCTTAAGGGCTTGTAGGTGAGGTATATTGATTTATGTTGGATGAATACTGTATGTATGAGTTGTGGTTCTATGTTTTGAGTATGAGAGAGAGCGGGGATTCAAGATTCTTGGTATAGGTACATCTCTTGCACTCTGTACTAGAGTGAATTATTAGTAGAGGGTTGTCAGTGTACATGAGGCAGTTGCTACACTGCCTCAGGAGACCCACATCAACAAGACTGGCAGGAGAAACAAGAGTAGACCAACTGTCCATAATGCTAGGTTTGAAGAACTGTTATCACAAAGGGGGTTCTTTCAGAACAGATCTAAGAGGTTCTCTGTAGATAGATATTTCTGAGGGGTTTTGGCTGGTGGTTTAATAGGTCACAGCTCACTAGCAATACTTCATATACTGGAAATGTACTAAAGATGAGGGACTACACTAATGTACTACCGCTGTATTTAAGGGGAAAATTGCCAAAAATTGTCTATCTGGTTGCAGTGCTGCATGACATGCAAATAAGCAGAAGCCCACTCAAAAGTGTGGCTTAAACACCAGAAGCTAAAATGTTAAAAAAACTCAAAAGAACCTAAGAGGGTGCTTACTCCAGGCCTTACACCAATAACTGTTCACCAGACAGGTTCCACTCAGCACACTTCTCTCACAAGGGTGCATAAGGGGCTCTTCTAATCGAAGATGGCTTAGAAAAATATGCTCAGAATACAACAGCCACTCCTAACAGACCCAGATGCAGCAAACCTGTATCTGAACTACAGCACAGCTACTAGCTACACTAATTTAGGCAGGGAACACAAAAAAAAGTTTCAAACAGCAGAAAAATACCAGTGAGGCACTAAAATTTTTTAAAAAGCAGAAAACAGGAAGGAGACATTAAAGAATGTTTTAAACAGCAAGCCAAGCAGTTATTTAAAACACTTATTGGGGGGGGTGCAGAACAAACAGAACAGATGCTTTGCAATCAATGAAAAGTAGCAACAATTGCTTTGCAAACAGTGGAAAAAGCAAACAGTGAAAAAAAGCTATGAAATATGACCTAATCGGCACATTAAGACTTAGAAATGCAGTACAAACATACTATAGTGCAGTTTAGTTTACAGTATTAGAATTCAGTATTAAATAAGCAGAAAACAATAAAATGTGCAGTAAATAGTATAATCAAGCAAAAACTGGCAACTTATGGTTTTTGGAAAGCTCGGAAGCCTCTAGTCATCTATCATCTCAGCTCAGAGCTGTGGCTAGAAAAATGTGCTCAGAATACAACAGCCACCCTGATGAAGTAAACATGTATCTAGACTATGCTACAGCTACTAGCTACACAAATTTAGGTGGGGAAACACTAAAAATGTGTTTTAAACAGTGAAAAATAGCAGTGGGACACTAAACTTTTAAAGGGTGAAATAACTGATAGATTTTATTACCATTCTCAATCTGAGCAAGATTTATTGCTCAAAATTTCTTTCAAGTCAATTTGCATCATGAAACCTGACAAGAGTAAATTGTTATCATGCAATCTTCTTTTACATTTCAAAAATGTTTTGTCTATTGAATTATGACAATTTTTATAACACAGTTTCCAAAAATTAGATTTGTTTACAGCAATCAGCAATATGGAACTTTTTTCTTATTGAAATGTTGATTAATGGTCAAATATCTGAGACTCTCTTGTTTTGTCTTGACTGCTCTTGTACTATGCATTTATGAATTACAAAAATTCATAAAGACCAACTGTATCCTCAACTGAAACCTATAATTTTGGCATCTAGTAGTAAAACTGAGCCTTTAGCTATATTTGTCGACAATAAGTTAACAGATATTTTAGGGTTGTTCCCACATGTCCTACGGGACTCTTGGCATTTTTCTGGAAATCTTAAGTTCTGTAAATTTTATTGATTTTTATTTTGTTACAGCTGATGTTAGGGATCTCTTTTATGGTAATTCCACAGAATTTGGGTACACAGTGGTTGAGGGGCAATTCATTGGAAAAGAAATGTGTGTCAACTCAACAGCTTGTTTGTTATGTGAATTCATGGACATAGTCCTTAAAATACCTTTTTTGTATGAGAGTGATTTTTTTTTGCCAAAAAGTCTGGTGTGACAGTGGGGGCTGATTCTGCTCAAAGGTTTGCTAATTTAACACTTTGAAAATGTGAAAAAGGTTTTGTTTTAATACTGGAGAAGTGATTTGAATTCCTTGCCGTAATATTTTATATATTTGGAAAACAGTACAGATTTTTTTTTTTAAGATTCATGTATGAGATTTCATCAGGCTGAATTAATTATCGGGATGTTACTATAATCAAAATTTTTTTCCAGTGGTTGTTTTAAGTCTAATATTTTTAGAAAGCCCACCTTTTGCAATTATTATTTCTAGTTCAAAATAATCACTCTTTTAGATAAAGAATGTAGTGAAAGGCCAGTTTGTCATACTTTTCCACTTGGCACTTAACTACACCGTTTTATGAAGAAAGTGTTAAATTGAAAAAAAATATTTTGGAGAGACAATATACACTCAGTTTGGGGTGATCATGGGAGTTATAAACAAATGGGTGGATATTTTTGCCTTATTTTAAAGCAGTTTGTACAAGTATTAGATAAACACAGGAGGATTGCCACAGTGCTATATGTTTATCCTCTCCCACTCACAACAATGAAATACAAAAATGATGAACAAGTACCGGAGCATATTTAATAATTTTGAGGGCTTGTCCGAAACATTTAGTGAAAAAACAGATTTTTTAAGTGTGGTTTTAAAATAAAAAAAAAAGAAAACTTGAACAAGAAGGCTGTTTTTATGCTGGGCATAGTGAACCATTAATGGTGCATTGTAAAAAAAAATGCAGATATATACATGATGACAAATTTGTTTTAGTTCTGGCCACAATGTTTTAAATTGCTATGACCACCAAAGGCTTTCTTTAATTGGCAATCTATGTGTCTTACTTGGGTTTCTGTGTGGGTAAGACAAAGTAGAGATTAAGGGATAGAATATGTAAGTGTTATTATTCCATCAAGAAAAAAGGATAAAAAAAATGCCTTAGTCGAGCATAGTGCCTCTTGGTTGGAATGAAAGGAATGGGGTGGTGATTTGTTCAATATTTATTAAATAGGGAATTATACTGGCAACTAATGTTAGTAGCTAATAAGTTACCTGGATTAAACAAGTCTATTTCTACTAACAGTATTCTATTATAGTAGACAAAATAAATTAAGACAATAAGTTGTGTTTTACCATGTGACATAATTTTTGTATATTAGGTGGATTTTTACTGCAATTTGTATTCTGATGAAATCTTTTTTATTGTTTAGATGAAAGTGCTAAATGGTAATTATTTTTTTCTGATTTATCTTGTGAATTTTTGAGTTGTGTTTTTTTTTAATTTTCTTCATATTATGCCATTCAGGAACTTAAAACAACCCATACAGTACACTTGATCAATGGTGATAGTGTAGAGAGGGTTAAGCATATGAAATTCCTAGGCGTACACATATCAGAAGGTCTCTCATAGGTTCATAGGTAGGTACTAGGCTATTGGCCCTAGGGCCTATATAAGCCTAGCCAAACGGTACCCTGATTGAGAAACACCAATCAACTGATCAAGAAAGCACACCAATGCCTCCATTGCTTGAGAAGGCTGAAGAAAGCTATGATGTCCTTCAAGGATGCATCTGCAGTCATCACATATGGGTTGTCCTGCCTCAGGCAGCCCTTCAGTCGACCGGATTCCAAAGTCTGGGTCCGGCGTCGGCTGATGTCGCCCTTTCCCCGACATCAGAGCGCCCGGGGTATAAAAGCGCCAGCCGACGCCATCTTCCTCAGTCTTTCTTGCCGTGTGGTGCCCGAAGCAGAAGCAGTTCGCAAGTGCCGGTCGGCCAGCTCCTGTAATTCAGCTACCGAAGACTTCAAAAGCTAAGTACCCCATTGGGGACTCTTTCTTGCCTCAGCCGATGTCAGATAAAATTTGTAATTGCTTAAATTGTGGGAAACAAATACCTCATAAGGATTTCCACTCTTACTGCCTCCCCTGCCTAGGCTCAGACCACGATGTCTCGGCCTGTTCAGCCTGTGCTTCCTTCAACCGACGCACTCTTAGACGTCGGGCAGAGTTTGCAGAGGAATTTTTGGGGGCTAGTTTTGCTTACTACATGCCGTCGGAGACTCCGACTTCACATTTAACTAAGAAACGGAAGGACAAGGACCGACACACACGGGCCGCTGTTTCGGCTGAAACCACGGCCAGGCCTACCGCGAGTGTCTCGATCTCGACTGAAACTGAGTCCTTGATACGTCCGACCACCGAAACCGCTCAACCAACAACCTCGGCCCCAGAGGCCCCTATGGAGTCGGTTATTGTATCTCCATCAGAAGCTGGTGTCCTGGAACCTTCCGACACCATCCCTCTAGACAAGACTACACCAGCACGTGGTGCAGCCAGGCCTCCTGCATCTATGTCCATAAAGGCATTCTCTAGGGCTAAAGCTGCTAAACACTCCAAAGCTTTGCCTCCCAGGGTTATTCCTCAGGGATCCACTACAGGTTCACAGATCCTAAGTTTAGCAGAGGACCTTATTTCCTTGATTAGGGGCTCACAACCTCATCCGGACAGAGGTTCTCAACCTCCTCCAGATAAAAGGCCCAGGGTTGAACCCTCTGATCCCCACTCCTCAGATGAGGCCTCTGATGGCTCTACTCTCTCGGACTACCAGGAGGAGGTTTTTTTGGCCTACGAGGATTCTGATGCAGAGGAATCTATCCCCTTGGCCTCCCCTCCTGAAGAGCTGTCCTTTGGGGAGACACTTCACACTATGAGAGAGCATTTCCAATGGCAGAGCCAGGAATTTTCTGATTCCAGGAAGAGATTAAGGACTTTCTTGCATTTGCCTCAGCATAGACCTTTGGCTATTCCTCCTGTTTTGAATGTCATTGATGATGTGTACTCTGAGCCTAGCACAACCCCTGACACTCTTCCTCCGGCTCCTGTCAAACCCAACAGGTACTACAGGGTCCCGGACTCACATCTTTTCCTTTACAAGGCCCACTCTGCTGATCCAGAAACTATTTCCCAGGACCCTAAAGGGGTTGCAGCTGCCACTTCCAAAAATCCACTCCCCTCTGAAAGGAAGTCCAGGGCTTTAGAGAGATGGGGTAAAAAAGTGTATACTTCTGCTACTTATTCTATGAGGGCTCTAAATTGTCAATTCCATATGATACAGTACCAAGAGTATTTGTTAGATGAATTGCATAAAAAACTGTTTTCACCTGAACCCCTAGATCGCAAATCACTTCAGGATCTGGTACATAACTCCTAACAGGTTAGCAACCATTTCTTGCAGTGTGGTTATGATGCATTGGAAGCTTCATGTAGGTCAGCTATGACAGGTGCAGTCATACGTAGGCATGCTTGGCTGAAGGAACAATCTCTGCCAGACCATGTTAAAGCAAAGCTTCTGGATGCTCCAGTGGAAAAGCAAAAGTTATTTGGCTCCACTGCTCAGGAGGTCTTAAAAAAATTTGAAGAAAAGGCAAAATCTGTACAAACGGTCAAAGATTTTCTCCAAGTTCAACCACCAAGATTCAGCAGAAATTGGCCTTCCAAGAATTGGTCCTTTCCAGACACAGAGAGATTTCAGAGAGGCAAGAACAGGCATGCCAGAGGTACAGGGCAAGCTAGAGGCTCCTACAGAGGACGTCAATGGCAGCCTCCCAACCAGAGAGGTAGTGCAGGACCTACAACTGCTGCACAAGGACAGACTCAATAACTCTACTTTGACACCGCCAACCAGGGCTCAATTGGAAGCACCTTTGGGTGGAAAGCTTTCTTTATACTCAAAAAATTGGCACAGTATTACAAGGAACAAATGGACACTACAAATAATAGACAAAGGATACAGGTTCCATTTTCACACATTACCAAAAAGAAAAGGCATGCCAGACCTGCCACCGAATCAAAGGGCAGAGGCTTTGAAACAAATCTCCAACTTAATGCAAATGAAAGCTATCGAAAAGGTTCCTCGCTCAGAACAAGGCCAAGGATTTTATTCCAGACTATTCCTTGTTCCAAGAAAAGAAAAACAATGGAGGCCTATTCTCGACTTGTCCGCACTGAATACTTATCTCATTGTGCCAAAATTCAAAATGCTGACTCTACAGCAACTCCTTCCCATGCTGGGCAAGGGGTCTTGGCTGGTAACTCTAGACCTCAAGGAGGCATACCTGCATGTCCCTATCAGACAATGTTGCAGAAGACACCTCAGATTTCTTGCAGGTTCAGAGCATTATCAATTCTCAGCATTGCCCTTTGGCTTATCTACTGCACCCAGAGTATTCATGAAATGCCTGGCATCAGTAATTACACACTGCAGACTTCAGGGGATTCAAATTTACCCATATCTGGACGACTGCCTTATACAAGCGGACAGTCAACAAACTTTGGCAAAACACTTGAATTATGCCATCCACCTACTTCAGGCCTTGGGATATACAGTCAACTTTCACAAGTCAAGACTTGTTCCATCCCAAAGAATAACTTTTCTGGGTGCAAATCTAGACACAACCACCCAAATGGCTTTCCTCACAGAAGAAAAACAAAGTCAACTACCAGATTACTTCAAAAATCTGTCAAGACAAACTCAGCTGACTGCAAGGAATATCCTGCAGGCCCTGGGTTACATGGCTTCTTGCATTCTTCTGATTCCACAAGCAAGGCTGCATATGAGGAAACTACAATAGTACCTAAGGAGTTTATGGACTCAGCACAGTCACAGCTTGGAAGCTTTGATACCACTCATTCCATGCCTTCAAAAGGAATTTCTGTGGTGGGCTCAAGCAAGCCAGTCAAACAGGGGTCTGCCCTTCAGCAAACCTATAGCCAGCCAAACCATTACAACTGACGCTTCAGACCACGGATGGGGAGTGCACATGGAGGGCAGATGCATTCAAGGACTATGGTCACGAAAAGAGCTACGCATGCACATAAACCAAAAGGAAATGCTGGCAGTGATACATGCAATCGAGGCCTTCAAACTCTTTCTGCATCAAGGCCACCTGCTAATAAGGACAGACAACACCACAGTTATGTGGTACATAAACAAGCAAGGAGGCACCCATTCCTACCCTCTTTGCAGACTGGCAATGAATCTATGGGAACTTTCCTTGAAACTCAATATAGAGCTACAATCCCAGTTTGTGCCAGGAAAGGACAATATACTGGCGGACAGCTTAAGCAGAAACATCATGGATGCACACGAATGGATGCTGCACCCAGACATCTTCCTTCAGATAACACAATCATGGGGGAGGCCGGACATAGATCTCTTTGCTTCCCCCCACAATCATCAACTGAAGAAATTCTGCTCAAGGACATACCACCCACAAGCATGGAAAGTGGACGCCCTCTCTTTCAGCTGGAGAACTCTAACAGTGTATGCTTTTCCACCTCTTCCATTAATGACCAAGGTCTTACTGAAGATCAGGACAGAGCAGCCAAAAGTGATTCTGATAGCTCCAGACTGGCCAAGACAGCACTGGTACCCACTGTTAAAGAGCATGTCATGCACGAAACCATGGCCTCTTCCACAATGGCCACTTCTCCTGACACAGGACAATTACAAGACTCTACATTCCAACCTGAAAACCTTGCAACTAACAGCCTGGAAAATACCTTGATTCCTCCACAGGATAAACTATCCAAGAGAGTGAAGGATATCATCATGGAAGCTCGCAGGCCTTCCACAAGAAAGGCATATTCAGCAAAATGGAAAAGATTTCACACTTGGAACACCACAAAGGGCCTAGATGTGACAGTGATGAACATGGCACATATTCTGGAATACTTGGCAGAAATGCTCCACAATGGCCTGTCTTACTCCTCCATTAAAATTCATGCTTCAGCAATTTCAGCAGAGTACAATACTGATCCACCTGTCTTCTCTCATCCTCTCCTAAGACTGTTTCTAAGAGGAATTAAAAACAGTCCTCCAAGGAAACCACCAGTGCCTACTTGGGACCTTAACTTCGTGCTGGAAAAACTAACACTGCCTCCCTTTGAACCAGCAGCATCTGCAGAACCACAGTTCCTGTCTTGGAAGACTGCCTTCCTTCTGGCCATAACCTCAGCAAGAAGAGTATCTGAGTTACAGGCCCTCATGGCAGTACAGCCATTTCTTATTTTTCATCAGGACAGAGTTTCATTGAGAACCAATCCTTCATTTATGCCAAAGGTGCTTTCCAGGGTCTCATTAAACCAAGCTATTCACCTGCCTACCTTTTTCCCGAATCCACAAAACAAAGGGGAAAAGCTGCTGCACACCCTGGACATACACAGGCAGTTGCACTACTACTTGGACAGAACTAAAAGTTACAGAAAAACTGATCAGCTGTTTGTAGCATATGCCGCTGGTGCACAAGGAAAAGCAATTTCCAAACAGACAGTTTCAAAATTGATAGGGAATTGCATTTGTTTTTGTTACTCCTTTCATGGAAAAACTGTGCCAGCTAACATTAGACCTCATTCCACCAGAGCCACAGCCACCTCCACAGCCTTCTTAAGAGGGGTGGCTACCAAGGACATTTTAGAAGCTGCTACATGGAGCTCCTTGCATACATTTTCCAAGCATTACAATTTACCTTTATATTCCAGATCCAGAGCAGGCTTTGCTACGGCAGTCCTGCAGGGCATTTTAGCTACACCATCCTTTACATAGATCCTCCACCCCCAGATTGGCTATGGTATTCTACCCATATGTGATGACTGCAGATGCATCCTTGAAGGACATAGTACAGTTTTGTACCTACCATAAATGTAGATGTCCGATAGGTATGCATCTGCAGTCAGGTTTACCCTCCCTCCTTCCCCTCTGTGGTATTTATTGGGTACTTATCCCTCTCATAGCTAGCTGGGGTTATCTATTATGGTGTATTTGTTTGATATATATATATATATATATATATATATATATATATATATATATATATATATATTTCTGTGCATGTTTGGAATTTATTGCTTTTCTCCAAATTTAGCCTTCCTTAGAGGGCACCTGGCATCTGGGGTAAGAAAAACTGAGGAAGATGGCGTCGGCTGGCGCTTTTATACCCCGGGCGCTCTGACGTCGGGGAAAGGGCGACATCAGACGATGCCAGACCCAGACTTTGGAATCCAGCTGACCGAAGGGCTGCCTGAGGCAGGACAACCCATATGGGATGACTGCAGATGCATACCTATCGGACATCTACATTTATGGTAGGTACAAAACTGTACTTTACTGCTCATGTCCTATCCACATTCTATAGAGGTGCTCTTGAGAGTATCTTCACCAATCAACTTTGCAGTGTGGTTTGGAAGTTGTACAGCTATAGAATGGAAGGCACTGCAGACAGTGGTGAGGGTCACAAAAAAGATAACGTGTACCAGTCTTATATAGATATAACATTTCTCTGCAAGAAGCATCAGAAGGGCCACCAAAATATTACAAGACACCATGCATCCAGTGCATGAACTTTTTATGCATCTGGCATCAGGTAGAAGATATTGCAGCATCCACTGCAGGACTACCAGATTCAGCATCAGTTTCTACCCAGCAGTGGTCAGACTTCTGAACTTGGGCATATGTCCCAGAGAAGTGGACATTAACTAAGTCAGCTTCTTTCTTTTTCACAAATACCTGTAGTCTGTTGTATAATATAACATAGTAACTCCGCAACTCCACGCCACACATATTCTAAGTGCAATATTTATTTATATTGTCTCTGTCAAGTGCAATATTAGACAGACAACTCAGGCAATGTGCAATTGTAATGTGTCTTTTATTTAAATGGGGCAGTTATTATAACTTGGGGAGGGTATACATATTCTGTATTCAAGTGTTGGAATTTTTCTGCTATTTTGTATGAGTACTGGGAGTGGGATTGAATATGTTAGTTGTGTTCATTCTTTACTTGCATGTTTTGTTTTACTTTCTGTTTGTAATCTCAAGAAGGAGCTGATGTACAACATTTTGTTTAGGCTGCACACTTTGAATCTTGGAAATCTGAATAAAAAGATTCCAACCCTGGATTCTCAGCAGACAGCACCAATTTACTGGCACTGTACACCACCAGTAAACACCAGGGATGCTTCTACATCTAACTTTAAAGTCTTTAAAAAATAAAGTTAAAGCTAGAGAAAAGTTTCAAACCCTGAACCCTTTACAGCAAAAAGCAGCTTATGTAACATGAGCCTTAATCCTCCACACTAACTGAGACATTAATGTAGTGGGGTATTTTTCTGTTATACAAAGTGTGAAAACTTCAGGGTCTGCCAATTATTCATTACTTGCAATGGTCCGTAAGTCATGAAAGAACAGGGCAGTGTAAGAGGCAACACTATCAGCAGCAGTATCATGTAAAATCAGGGAAAATGAAGAGGGTTGTGGTGTGCTCATGTGGAGATAAGCTTTGGGGATAAGATGGGAGGAACGCTAGATGATGCCAGGGAAGCTTTTTTAAACTATTAGGTAGATTCACATAAAAAGGTATAGCATGATGATGCACTTTACAAACAATAAAATTAATGAAACTGTAATGTCTGCCATTAATGATTGATTGTAAGGATCCACGATGTACAAGGGCAGGAGCAAAATAAAAGATGAGACTTTGAAGACATTCTGTCATCTCAGGGACAGGTAAGAGGTATGTTTGTGTGCACTTGTGTGCTTGTGTGTGTGTGTGTGTGTGTGTGTGTGTGTGTGTGTGTGTGTGTGTGTGTGTGTGTGTGTGTGTGGGTGTGTGTGTGTGTGTGCATGTGTGTGTGCGTGTGTGTGTGTTGTGTGTGCATGCATGTATGTGTGCATTTGTGTCTGAATTTCTGTATGTTTGTGTGAGAGTGAGTGGGAGGTTCCTGTGCTGACTCCATACACAGGCCACCAGTATTAAATGCAGCAGGAAAGGGCTGATTTGTACCAGCAGTAGTTAATGGCAATTCACAGACATGCAGATTTACCTGTAATGAGTTTTTCCTTATTGCCGATGTTATGTTTGTAAATCGCAATTTGCCATATCATGTAAAAAGGTCCTTTTGGCCACCACTCTTAACACCATTGGTGGGTTCTCTCTGAATCCCTTGGCATATATCAGCTCTTCACCTATTTCTTTTCATATCACATGAAAAATCCATTTCATCCCACAACCACTACTAGTACATTTGTTTCATTACCAAAGGTCTATCAGTATATTCTGATTCTGTATTGCAGATTTGTGAAAGAACATATTTTATTTGCCAAAATGACCAGTGCTATGGTTAAAGGGTTCTATCTCTTTGTGTGTGCAAGGTATATCCAAGGTGTCAGAGGTGAATTTCTGACCTGTTCAGAAGCTTTCTAATCATGTATGACAATAGAGGGTAGCATGCTACTGTTTAATTATACTGCAGAAACTGTGTCAATTATGCATATAATATGTTCACAATATTTAAAATTTAAATTGATCTATAAAACCATACATGTTAGATGGCATTAATCAGTAATAACATTGTGTGCCTTACTATTTTGTATAAGATGGCAACATCTGTTCCCATGTAGGTTACACAACTTTCATGAAATTAATGAGGTTTGGTAACAAACCAGTTTGTCCAGGGACATCTTCAGAAGGGGGGTTAGATAAATATAGTAATGAGAATTAAGAGGGTAGGGGGGATGAAAGGGTTAAATGGGAATGAAGGAGGACTGGGAGGATATGAGGTAAGGGTAGGGAGGGGCTTAAGGGGTTTATGCAAGTGTAACTGGGTAAGGAGTCACTTTTTGGAGTGAACTTGCTAAGGCAAGTGCTTCATCCGAGACAACCTTTAGGTATTTTGGAGAACAGGTAGGCCTCAGGTTAACTGTAGTGGGTTGATAATAGGTGGGTGGTTTATTCATATATGTGTTTTTTTCTGCCTGCTCCTTGCTGGCTAGGCTGATGTTGGTAAGCATTAGGTTATGGTAAGCTGAATGGCATGGAGAGGGAGTGTAGCCTGTTTCAGATTCCGTATGTTGCCCTTAATTGCGATGATGAATGGTGGTTCTTTGGGTGCGTTGTCCCCGGTGTTGGAGCAGGTAGTTTTTCGGGGGAGGGTTAATGTTGTTAGTGGCATAGATTGTGTTTAGGGAAAGGGTGTTGGTGAATTTATTGTTAAGATAGATATTAGTTGGACAGTTGTTGTTGAGGTTGATGTTTTACGCTTTTCGTTGGTGGTTAGGGTCATATGTCATGACTGTTTGTCATGCTATGTTTTTGTTACCACATGCTGCCTGGGTTCAGTGGGTGCCTATTTTAGTTGTTTTCTTCTTTTATTGGTGGTTTAGAGTTGTTTTTCATCTCCAGCGTGGCTTCTGTTCTCCTACAGTGTTTGTTGCAGTGATGACTGTTCATTAAGTTCTGGGTTTAATTGGTGGCTCTTCGTGGGTGGCTTACAGCTATCAGTATGCCTTTTCACATGCTGTGCTGATTGCTAGTTAGGTTAGGTCTGCAGCATTGAGGTATTTTTTGTCACCTCCTGCTGTCTGGGTTCATTTGGTGCTTATCATAGTGTTGAGCTCATGGGTTGCTTACAGCTATCACTGGGTCTTTTCCCACACTGTGGAGCACCCGCATTCAGTGGGTCATGAGCATTCCTGTAAAGGGGGGGACCATTGCAGCCAGAAAGCTGGAGTTATCCTGATGGGCAGGTACTGCACATGCATGTGAGACCTAAATGGAGGTGTTCAGAATCCTGTGCGTGTTGCAACTGGTAGAATTAGGTGTCACAATTTTGGTCCAGTTTTCATTCAGTTGTTGTTTTTGGCAGTTAATGACTCCTCATTGATGATTATAGCTACAAAATGACAGATATTTGCATTCTACATTTCATACCCCTCAGAATACTCACACCAAGACAAAACCGGTGGTTCTAACATCTGTCTAAGTTTGTGCAAGCAACACTTACAATTCTCCCTACTTGGACCTTTATCCCACTTTATGCTTGGTTTTGCTCAGATTTCATTTTCTTGGGGGGTTCACATAATGTTGGATTTGGGGCAGTTCTTGGTCTATATTTGTATATATTAAAAAAAAAAAAAAAAAAAAAAAACAGAAGCAAGGGGAGAAAGCATGTTTGCCTGTTGAATGTGCTCAGAGGGCATGTGTGAATATTACGAACATGCCGTTCAGCTATCCAGTTTGTCGCCTGATAATTTTTACATTAATAATTCTGCACTTTTTGGAATCTCATAGAGGATAAAGTCACTAAATAATGACAGACATTTGAGTTTCAGAGTTCCTATTCCTGAGGTCCTGATCAGACCTTGTGTTTTTAAAGTGGTGGTTTTGACATATCATTGAGGATAAAAGTCACTAAACAAGGTCAGATATTTGAGCTTCAGACTTCCCATTCTTCAGGTCCATGTTAGGCCCTGTGTCTTAAGGTGAGGAACGTAATAATTTCAGCATAGTGTTTTGTTGTCCATTTCTTTCCCTACATTGCAGGATGGCATGGATCTGGGTACAGTCTGGTGGTATGAGAGGCTGATAATGTGCTGGTGGACAGCTTTAAAACATGGGTACATTGCCTTTCATTTCTTTGTAGCTTGATGCTCCTGTTAAATAGGTGGTGTTCTAGTATCTAGTTCTGCTTGGCTGTAATAAAAAAAAAAAAAAAAAAAAGGGTGTGCATGGTTGTGTGCTTTGAGGTAGGGTGTGTGGTTTTCTGTGTCCGTACCCCTCAGTTTCACTGAATGTCCATATTTTGCTCCATGTGTCATAATATTGGGTTTTCTGGAAAATTAGTGGCTAATCATTTAAGACTGAGGTTAGCAAGTAATGATGGACATTGTAGGATACTTGTGTTACACTATTACTTCCATGTAGGGGATTGTTTTGCATCTTCTATTTAAAACACCTGGCATAAGGATTTGTTTTCCAGAGGTAGATTGGCATCATGGTTAAGATATTTGGCTTACAGACACAAGGTGAAGGGTTTGATTCTAACACAGCCAATTTGGCTAGGCTTAAAATGGCCCACAAGGGCAGTTAGCTCAGCACTAATTTATGAACCTATGCCCAGGTTTCCTCTAACTGCAGTGTCTGAAATCTTTATTACTATACTTTTTGGAGGAGGAGGTAGTTGCTGGGACTTGTGACTCCCCTTTGGTTTTGGGCTTTTGTTCTACTCTTATTTACACCTTTGTTCACAATTTTTCCTCTAAGAGATTGAGAGGTATGATTTGCATGCACTTTACGGCTAGTTGCAATACGCGGTCATAGGTGTTGTCCACAAGTGACAGAATGGACAGAATTTTACATCATATCTGAGGTCCATTTCTCAAACTTTGCAGGGTTCTTGATGTGGAGTCCACAGACCTGATAGATAGCTTAATACAGAGGGTAAAAGGTAGGCAAAGTGATAATTAGTGGTAAGGGTGCCAAGGCTGCATTCTCTTGTGGGTGGGGATTGTGGGCTAGTGTAGCGGCTGTGCAGTTGATGAACAGGGTAGGTCCCTAGCAGCACTTATTAAGTCAATAAAAAGTGGTTATGTGTGCGCTAAGAGTTTACAGTTTTTCCTTCTTTTGCAGGTGGGAAGCGCAGCATGGCCATCAGTCAGTGACCTAAAGGAAGCGGACTCGAAAGGTGATGGAGGCTGTTACAGTGGATGTCCTGATCGCTACAATGGTGTGCAATGATTTCACAGATGGGGAAGTACAGAGTGTGCAACACTCAGTGGTCTAAAGGAAGTGGATTTGAAAGGTAATGGATTCTGCTGGGGTGGAGGTCTGGTTGCTAGAGTGGCAAACAATAAGGTCACAGGTTATCTTATTTTGTTCAGTTCTCATTATGGCACACCAGAGTTGGTGCAGTTTGGGTAGTATAGGGGCAAGTGAGGAGGAGGAGGAGGAGGAGGTATGTTGGGGGGCAGGGTAAAGCAGGGTTGGGGATTGTTTATGGGGAGTCTGGGGTTACCACTGCTAGTGTGGAGTCACAGCAAACACATGATCATAGAAAGTTACTAGGCTAAAGGCTGTTAGGGTCTTACAACCTAGCCAAGTTCAACCCTTATTTTCACATGCAGCATCTGTTGCCCTTGTCCAAGAGGGACATGGGTGGAACCCCCAGGGTGAATTTATGGCTACCAATCCAGTTGTTCAAATTGTGTTTGAAAAAGGCCAAGAGGTGTTCTGTTTCACATGAAGTGGAGGTTGTTCCAAAGGAGTGGTATTTTCTTGGTGATAAATCTGTCCATCATGCAGGTTCTATTACTGTCATATACCAGGTTATGGTCTTTAGAGCGAGTACCATGAGTACCATTTGACTGGTACATTGGGTTGATAGGAGGTGGTTAGGTATATGTATGACTATTAAAAGTAGGTAGGGTTTGATGGACCATTCCAGGTATGAGGGTGTTTTGGGAATATGTGAGGAACTCTGTGCCTCAATGGCAATGCAGACATTAGAAGGCTTAAGCAAGGCATTGTTTTGGGATTCCTTGCACATGTAGGCCATGTTTTAATACTTTACCAGATGCAAAGGTAACACATGGGATGTAAGCTTTGAGAAGAAGGCTAAGAACAAGCAGGGAATTAAGGGTGTTGTTCAGCTTCTTGGGCTACCAGAGTTGCATGTCGGCCAGTTTACTCAGGTTGTTTTGGGGGAGGGTTTATAAGCTGGTGCAATGTTTTACTATTGTGGTGCCTTTTGGTGCATTTTGGAGGGAATGGCCTTTTATACAGATGGTTAGGGTTGTTTTTAGGGATTTGTATTGGCTTACAAATGTGAATGGAGGTGTTATGGTGGGGGCAGAATATGGGGGGTTGGTTTGTGGCTTGTTGGGTAGGGTATTGCCATATTGGCTACATTTGTGTTGCAGTTGTCTCTGGGGAAGGAGTTTGGTGGGAAAGATAATTATTTGTTCGACTTGGGAACAAGGTAAGGCAGCTCACCTGGTTAAGGAGGAATTTTATTTATTTATTTTCCATTTGTTTTCTGGGTTAGTCCAACGGGACACAAGGTGACCATTTTCAGCAGAGACCCAGTGAGAAAAGCTCCAGGTACATAGTAAAAAATTATATAAACATAGCTATTTTGTACAAAGAGCATGGAACATATAAAAGGAGTAAAATCAGACTTTTACAAATGAAGCAGCATACAGTGGTTAGAATATTAAGAAACAATTAAATAAGATATTATACAACAAATATACAATTGCTTGAACATAAATTCAAAAATAAGTTTCCATAGGCAAACAGGGTCAAAAGTTAGAAATCATAAAGGTGGCCTAAACACCTGGTTCATAGTACTATGCATTATGGAAACTATACAGTATACCTGTGATCTAGGGATGATGAAAGTCAGGAAAAGGGGAAATTAGTCTGGTTCTGTACAGGAACATATCCAAGTTTTGAATAGGAGATCTTTTAGTAGGGATTTGAACGTATGTTTACTATTTAGACTTCTAATGTCAGGGGGTAGAGAGTTCCAGACCTTAGCAACAGCTTGGGAAGAAAGAGATTGGCCTGAGCTATGTAAGCAATTGGTAGCAGTTAGTAGGTCGGTATTGGAATATCTTAGCTGCTGCACAGTATTATGGAAGGTGAGCAGACCAGAGAGGGCAGGTATTTTATTTGGCAGTTGATGGGTCAGGAGAAGTTGATTGTATTTTAGTCAGTTAGGGAGTTCTAATCATCCTAGTTGTCTTAGGGAGATGCAATGGTGAGAACAAAACTTAGCATTGGTTGCAAATTTTGAGATTTTTATTGTAGCAAGTAGATAGTTTCAGAAGGTCAGATTTGTTTAGGTTAGTTAGAACTGTGGAAGTGTATAGTAAGGTGGAGATAGATGGGTATGAGAGATAGTGATTCGGGATTCCTGTGTGAGGAAGCTCTTGCAGCGGTAGAGTGAACTTAGTTTTTTTATGAACTTTGGCAATTGTTTGTGATTTATGTTTATCTAATTTTAGGTTTTGGTCAATAGTTACACTTAGTAGCTTGGCTTGAATTACTGGTGTGAGAAGGGTATTGTTGGAAGATGTTATTGAGAATGGCGAGGTAGGGGGTAAAAGTTTTAGATGGGTGGAAGATCATGAGTTGGATCTTAGATGGGTTTAGTATGAGTTGGGAGGAATTTAGCCATTTTTCTATAGTAGTGAAGGCTTCCTGGGTTCTGTCTTGGAGTAATTGTAGACAGGGGGATGAGCAAATAAGGGTGTGTCATCAGCATACTTAGTTTGTTGGGTAGCCGAGGGGAGGTTATTGATAAAGACAGAAAATAGTAAGGGACCAAGAATGGATACTTGCAGAACACCTTGTCCCATTGGAAGGAGAGGGGTGAGAGAGTTATGACATTTAACAGCTTGTTGCCGGAGGGAAGGATAATTTTTAAACCACAGTAGAGAGGAGTTATCCAGACTGAGCTCAGAGAGAGTCGATAGTAATTTGCAGTTGGATACCATGTCATATGCCTTTGACAGGTCTAGGAAGACAACAGATACTAAGTTACCGAGATTTCTTTGTTGGTTGACGTGGTCAGTAAAGGATATATAGGGGCAGAGGTGGTACTATGGTTTGGCCGAAATCCATGTTGGGAATTTGCTAACAGGTTATATGGAAGAAGATGATTTAGTTGAGAGTATAACAGTTGCATGGGTGACAAGACAATGTGAACTTACTAAATTTTAGTCAGGGGTTCATTGGTTTGCAGGGGTGGGGTAGGTAGGTAGGGTTGGGGTAGGGGATTGCTAGAGTGGTTACATTTGGATTGTAGGACTGTGGGGCACCTGTTAAGGAAGGCATACAATAGGGCTTCCCCATAGTGGTTACATTTGTTATGCAGTTGCTTGTAGGAAGGAGTTTGGTGGGGAAGATTTGGTTATTTCTCTGGCTTGGGAACAAGGTAAAGCAGTTCAGTTAGTCAAGGAGGAGTTAGCTATGAGTAGTATAGTTACATGGGTAACAAGGGTATGTGAACTTAATCCAATCGGTGGTTCATTGGTTTGAAGGGTTGGGGTAGGTTTGACAGTGTGAAGATTGACAGATAGCCTGTGTTGTGAGGGTTGGATTTAGTAATGGAGGGTTATTGGGCTACAGTTCTGTGGCATTTTCTTTTATGGATGTATTGAAGTCATTATGAGGGTGGTTTGTTGGTCAGCAAATGCTATGATGTCATTAAATGTTTTCTTGTTTATATCGGGTAACCCCTTTGGTGTTGGATGTTCATTTCAGTGAGCTGGGAAAGGAAAGTGAGCAGCTGGACACTACTTGATAAGTAAAATAAGTGAGCAGAGGTAAGGATGCTGCTTTTTAAGTTGGATGTTAATTCAATAAGTGGTAAAAGAAGTGAGTGATGGGACCCTGCTTCATAAGTAAAGTAAGCGAGTGGAGGTATGGACGCTGCTTACTGTGTCAGGAGGAGAGAGGTCACGTTGTCCTGGCTAACATTACATGGATGTTTATACTGTGATAAGTATAAACTATTCTATGCTTAAGTTGTAATTGATAAATATTGGTTAACAAGTTATGTTTATGGAAGTTTAATAAAGGTTGTCAAATGTTATTTGGTGTGATGTGTTTATTGAAGGGGAATGAGACAAAAGTAGTTATAAAAAAATACAACTAATAGTCAAAGCTCCTTTAAAAATGTATTTATATCTCAGGATGACTTTGCATTGCCCAATTACCCACCATGTTTTAGTATTACATTTTGCGTATACCCGCTACTTGCATACACTATCTCTGACTTGATGGCATCACATCTTCCAATTTTGCATTATTAATGTAAGCAGCAAAAATATATTTTTCATAACTTTTTGAAAATGCTTTTTAATAACTCTAACCTTGTACAACTCTTAATGGCCATTTCACTGTGCATGTTTAGAAAATTGTATCAGCTTCTACATGCCACTTTGCTGTCAGTCATGTTCTGTAGAAATATAGTAAAGATATTAAAAGTAGCTATATGTAGATTAACCATTGCAGATTTTAAATGGAAATGACAAGTATATAGAATTATAATAAAATCACAGAATCCGCTGATCTGCACAATAAAGGGTTGTCCTCCAAAAAAGCCACACTCTGATAATGGCTTAAACAAATAATTGTTTTAATGAAAGACGGACACCAAATGACACCAACTTTACTCACATAGATAAACTTTACAAACGTAGATTGAGCGCGCTTTCATCTTACCAATCAAGACTTCTTCAGAATCACTAAAGTCATTCAATTAATGCCTTAAATACTTTTTTAAAAAAATAATTAACAAATTGAAAAATTGAAAACTAAGTACATAATTGTTAATTGCAGTCATAGCCAGTGCTTCAAGATGCAAGAGAATAAATTGTGATGTACTAACACTTCTAACAAAACCTTTCTAACTAATAACACAGTTAAAACTTCGCAGTTAGAAGCTTTTTCATACTTCTGTAACCTGCTGTCATGAGTACATATCATAATGAACTTCTGAGAGTCATTAAATCGTACAATAATACCACATTTCAAAAAGCTTCACTAAAACTCTAAAATTTATATCTGTATTGTTATTAAAATCTATACATATTGGCTTTTATTAGCAACTATACGGAGGTTGGTCATATTACTCTAGTTATATGTTATTGTATTGTATTATGTTATTTTATAGATTCCTATAATACATAGATAGATCCATTAAAAAGTATATGTATACGTATATATGAAGATAATGTATGAAAAATAATAAATGTACATTTAATTTATCCTGTCAACCTCATAAGTTGATAGATACATATTGGTAGATGCTGCAAATCTCGAGGGAATGTTTAATACTAAAACAGCAGAATGTAAATACCAATAGTAAAAATACCAATGGTAGAAATAATAATAAAGTGAAGTGCTAAAAATTGTTAAAACTGAGATAACTGCTATGTCATGTATACATCCTAATGTTTGTAAAACTTGTAAATATAAAATGTCAATTAATAAATGTAAATAGAAATATCCATATAAAAATAAATATAAATAAATATTAATTTACATAGTTAAAATAGCTAATGTAAATATAATTGTAGGTGTAGTTATAAACAAGAGTAAGTAAAAAGGCACATGATCAAATAACAAATAACTAAAAGTGAGTAATTCATTCCTTGTGTCCATGTACTGTACATCACCAAGATCTTATAGTTTGGTAAAGTAATTTGGGGGTGGTTATATATATTCTTATGGTTTTATTTGGGATTGTTGGCCATAAGTTTTAATGCTGGTTTGATGGAAATATGATCATTCATACCCATATGGCAACATGCATCCAATCTCATTTGCCATATAAGTTCTCTATACTCAAGGAAAGTTTCCCAATCTCCACCCCTGTCACCTAATTTCACTTCTTCTAAAACCCAAAACTTAATGTTAGCATTCTTGCATTTCAAAACATGTCTAAACAGGGCATTGTTTTCATTCTTTTTGTTTATATCTCTCATATGTTCATATATTCGTGATCTTAATTGCCTTTCGGTTTTCCCCACATAGTATGCCCAGCATACCATACAGTATGCGAGATATACCACCCCTCTTGTGTAACAGCTATAATAGCTGTTGCTCTTAAATTTATGTCCAATACTTTTCAATCATAAATCTTTGCCACCTGTTAGGAATGGGCATTGTGCACATCTGCCGCATTTGTGGGTACCTATCTTTGGTTGTGCTCCTCCAGCATCTTGTACACCCTTTTTTCTTTCAAAAATCTTTTTAAGGTTTGTATTCCTCCTGTAACAAAACCTAAGGGGCTGTTGAAATACAGCTGACCCACTAACCATTCTCGAAAAAATATTCCAAACTTCGTTGATACCCTTTTGTAACCAGCCTATATCGTTGTAATATGTTTGGGTCAAACATGGTGGTTCGACATTAACCACTTTTACACCTGTATCCTTTTGTGGGCCACAACCACCATCCTCATTCCTCTCTGGTGTTAAAAAGTTAACATCACCAGTGCTAGTCAAAAGTGGACAATACTTCGAACTACGTTTTTTCGCTACTTCCTTTTTTATATTTTTAATTAGTTTAATGGGGTAACCTCTTTCTCTAAATAGTTCTTGGACCACTTCCATTTCCTCCATAAATTCATTGGTGTCACTAGTCATTCTGGAGACCCTAATCATTTGGCCCTTCACAACATTTCTTTTCAAAAACAGTGGGTGGTCACTCTGAAAATGAACATATGAGTTAGAAAAACAACTTTTCCTGTATATCCTGGATTTATAATTTCTATTAGCTTTGTTCTTACTAATCATGACATCTAAATAGTTGACTTGGTCAGAAGTGTGTTGAAAGGTAAAATGAAGAAATGTAGTTGTACTGTTCAAATATTGAATAAATTCACCTATCTTGGTGGCTGTTCCATTCCAAACAATGAAAATGTCATCTAAAAATTGAAAATAATTAATAATATATTGTTTAAAGGGTGAAATGAATACATACTTCAATTCCCAAAAAAGCATTATGATGTTGGCGTAAATGGGGGCGCATGCCAAACCCATTGCCACCCCATCCATTTGATGACAGATGTCCCCTTGAAATTATATAAAATTATTTTTCAAAACTAATTCCATATTTTTGAGGACCAATCTAAATTCAATACCATCCAAAAATATAAATTCAATCAACATCTGTTCAAACCATGCAAGACCTATATCGTGGGGCATAACGGAGAAAAGGTCCTTGACATCAATTTTATAAATGAGTAGTTTTCTTGATATGAAATTTTGTTGAATTTTAAGTCCCAGGAATCTATTAAAATGTGCGGGTATTCACGGTGAAAGTGTTTCAACTTTGTGTCCACATAGATTGCTAAAGTTTGGGTTTTTGAACATTGCGATTTAACAATAGGCCTCAATGGTGGATTTTCTACCTGTTTATGTATTTTTGGGATCCCGAATATCTCAGGGATGGTCGGTTTCGGGACCCTCAAAAAATTATATAAATCCAAATCTATTAAACCTTGCATAAGATTGTCTTCCAAGATGAGCTCATTTTCCTGTAATATATTCAATTAATTTCTGGATACTATCTGGTATCTCTCACCCATATTCAAAATCTCAAGCATTCTTTTGGTGTAGTCCCAGTGGTCCATAAGAACTACCCCTCCCCCCTTGTCAGGTTTCATAATTCTAATTTTCTCATTGCTCTGCAACAATTTAAGAATATTAATTTCCTCAATAGTTAAATTGTTGTGTTCAGAAACACCTTTTCTATTATTGAAACCTTCCCTTATTATATTTAAAGTAAATGTCTCGAAATTCAGGACATCATGTTAGAGAGGGGGATTAAAGGTACTTCTCCTTTTTAGTGTATTCTTATACTCGCTACTTGCATACACTATCTGAGACTTGATGGCATCACATCTTCCAATTTTGCATTATTAATGTAAGCAGTAAAAATATATTTTTCATAACTTTTTGAAAATGCTTTTTAATAACTCTAACCTTGTACAACTCTTAATGGCTATTTCACTGTGCATGTTTAGAAAATTGTATCAGCTTCTACATGCCACTTTGCTGACAGTCATGTTCTGTAGAAATATAGTAAAGATACTAAAAGTAACTATATGAAGATTAACCATTGCAGATTTTAAATGGAAATGACAAGTATATAGAATTATAACATTACATGCTTATGCAAATTGTAAAGAAGGGGAAAGCTTATTTCATCAGATTTTACACTATGTAGTAATAAATATGAGTTTTGTAATAATGGAAGACTTTAATTAGGATTTAAGAGGCATGCATAAAAAGAAAGAAAATGATACAAGAAAATGTTAGACGTTACAAGAAAATGTGGTAAGTAAAAATTTTGGGACAAAAAATCATGAACTTACAAATGGGGTATGTTTAGAACTGAAATAGATTATTTTATAGTATCAGAAGGTTAACTGTAGGAGAAGGGAAGGTTGGTAAAAATTATTTTCTTATCTTGCAATATGGCTAGAGATATAGGAAAACAATGAACATACAGAAATAGGCAAAGGAGTAAAAAGGATAAATGAGAATTAATGGAATGAAGAAGGAAAGTGATCTGTAATACAGTTATACAAATATCATATTACTATGAGAACATTTTATAAAACTTGGTCTGAATGATGGATGATATTTAAGGAAATATATATGTTTTTACAATGGCAATATAATGTGAGAAAAGTAAGGAAAAATATAAAAGAACATATAATGATATAATGGAATATTTTAAACATGATAGAAATACTTTAACAGAGAAAAAATATACAAAAGTAAATAAAAATACAAGAATTGTTATATGAGCACAGATATTTTTTATAAGGAAAAAGTCAAGAAGTTTTAAGTTACTTAAGCAGATTAGTAAAGGAAGATAGTAGGAACAATATAAATAAAAAATGTAAAAAGAGAAATAGAAAGAGGTCAGGAAAAGATTATGAATAGTGTAATACAATACGCACAAGAGAAAAGGAAACAGAGAATAAACAGAAAAAGTGATTTCTTTAAATGAGCTAGATAAAGTATTAGGACAACTAAATATAGATTTGGCTGCAAGACCTGATGGGATAGGGCAAGAAATGAATAAAAATTTAAGGGACTAGCAAAAAAATATATTTTTTAAAGATTTTGAAGGAATGGCTAAATGAAGGTTTTATGTATAAAGAGTTATGTATTGGAATACTTAAATTCATATGTAAGAAAGAAAATAGAAGGCAATTAAAAGACTGGAGACCTATATTATTGAATAATAATGATTATAAGATCTTTATGAAAACAATACAAAAGAGATTTGAAACTAAAATGAAAAATATTATGGAAGATAGTATATAGCATAAAGAGGAAGGGTTGTCAATGATTATTAATGATAATTGGAGAAATTGTGGATGATATTATGAAGATAAAAGTATGATAGGAGATCTTAATAAGGCATTTGACACAATTGGACATTAAATCTTATGGGTAGTAATGAAAGAATATTAGTGAGAAAGTTAGGAAATTATGTATGCAAGTTCATAGTAATAATTAAGTAAAAATACTTGCAAATGGCTGGTTAATCCAAGAGGTACATATGAAGAGAGGTGTAAGACAGGGATATTCAATAAGCTTATGAATGTGATAGCATGTTAACTAAATTACAACATGAACAAGTGGGTCATATAACACCTGGGGGTTAAGAATTCCAGTTATGTTAACATATGCAGATAACATTATAATAATTGGGAAAAACAAAATGTGGGTATAAGAAGTAATAATTTATGCAAATGAGTGCTAGGGGTGATATGGATGGTTTTAAATAAACAGAAAAGTAAAGGTTTTGGTGATGTCGTAAAGATAGGGGGCTCATGACAGAATTCTGAAGGTCACTTTCTTACTTTTTGATGAGCGTCCTGTAAATCACACTGTGTGGGTTCTATCTTTCAGCCAGTTTGCAATCCATCTTATCACATAAGGGTAAACTTTTGAAGCACTTAGATTTTGCATTATGTGTCATGAATGATGTCAAAGGCCTTGACCAAGATAAGATATGCCATGTGCATTGCATGGCTACCATCTACAATCTCTGTAGCCCTTTTGAAGATATTTATCAGATTAAATAAACAGGATCTACCCTTCACATAATCAAATTGTTGAGGGCCAAGTCTAAGAAAATTCTTCATATCATTATTTATAAAGACAGTTATAATATGTTTCATGACATTTTACAAGAGACTTGTAAGGATGATAGGTCTATAATTAACCATGCCGGCTATAAGGTGACACTTATGGAGGGGCATCACAACTGTTGTGCACCATTTGTCAGGGACCAAACCAGTAGCTAATTTTAAGTTAAACAGTTTGAGAAGTGTGTCTGAAAGGGCATATTTAATGCCATTAATTAAGCATCCAATTATATTGCCTGGTCTCGTGGAGGAAGTATTTTTGATCTTAATTAACTCTTTCAGCGAATGATCTTTGATGATAATTGGGAAAGTAGGACATCCAGATGTTTCAGTGTTTTGAATAGAAGTCCCTGGGGTGACACTGGCACAACATTTGTAAACTAAAATATTGGAAATGTTAATTGGGTCAGAATAGGAGGTGACATTATATGTTCTAAGCAATGTAGGGTATTTTTGTTTTAGTTTTCCTACATAGGTAAATAAGGATTTTACGTCACTTCACTACCACACGTCCCAAGTGTTCTAGCCATCCAGCTAGCTGCTTCACTCTACAAGAAGTGAAACTAGCACATAGTAAAGTCTGACTGCTGCTGCTGCAAAAGTTATCATATCCCACTACCTAAAGAACTTGCACAGCTGAATTTCACCTGCAGTTGCAAAAGTTCACAAGGAACAAATCATGGATACAAAGACAAGATATCTGAACTCTAAATACTTGACTCGAGTCACAGCATCTAATTTTATAGTTATGAGCTTTTCAATGTCTTCCCAGGGCTGTATTATACTGATGAGAGTAAAATATACTGAAGTGTTAATGTAGCTTCATCTTCAGCAGTAAAAGGCCTGTGAATGTGGGTTAGTAGGTGGGGGTGAGTATATCCTTCCAGCAAATTCAACTCTACAAACAGAACACTCTAGTGCATGACTTAAATTGTTATTAGTTCGAGTCTTGGAAATTGCCTTACATAGATTTGACTCAGTGTATTTGTTCCTTGTGAAGTTTTGCAGCTGCATGTGAAATTCAGCTGTGCAAGTTTTTTTAGGGAGTGGGATATGATAACTATTACAGCAGCAGTAGTCAGACTTACATGTGCCTGATTCACTGGGAGAGAGAGAGAGAGAAAAAAAAGTTAATAAGGATTTCTTGATGGTTGAACTAGATTGCTACAGTACTGTTTGTCTATACTCATCCACATTAAATAATGTCTGGCAAACAAGAGTAGTGCATTATATTTCACAGTTGTGCATTTCAGCTTTCTAGGCTTTAACAGGACAATAAGAAAGCATACAGGACATATTTGTAGGCGTGCAAGTTTGTGATTACTAAAAACAGTAATACTGGCCTCCACAGTATGGAAGGAGAGAAAGAATAATAAATAAACTAAGAAGAGATATGTGTTTGCATGTAAGTGTGGGGTTACCTGAGATGTAGGTTTACACATGTTAGAGGGACAGGTAGTACACCTATCTGTTAGTTCCCACTCTTTGCTACACAACATACAGTCTGCAAATCTGATATTTAAGCACTTAAAAAAGGCAACCAGCTAGTATGTGTAGCATATATGAAGAAAAAAGAGAAGCAACCCTAGCCAATGACAAAAACTCTTCACAAACAGAAACTCTCATATATTAAAAATTGCTTACAATATCCAGTAACTGTGCTGTTCATACAAACATAAAATCAGATATTACAATAGAAGCCTTCATTAGGAGTGAGTAAAAATATATATACATAACATAAACATGTGCACTTCAGATTAGAAGGGAGAAAAAATAGAAAAACATTTAGCCACATGGCAACAGACTTACTTGAAATGACTACAGTAGAAACAGCAAATACAAAAATTGATTGTTTTTCAGTAGGATTCAGTGAAACTAACAGCCAGTAGAAACTTGTTAATATAATTGCCACACATTAACAGCAGAAACACAACACGTAACTGCTGCTACTACTGAAACCTAGAGTAAAAAGACAGTAGAAACATGCTGATATATTTACTGCACGCTAACAGCAAAAGACACAACACTTACTCAGAATTAAACAGTGAAATCTTAGTTGTGTTTTTCTAGTGCAAGGTTGAACCAAAATGAAATAAACAATAACTATTAAGAAAATACAAAAATCCAATGTACCTTCTTGTAGAGTGAAACAGCTGGGCGGAGAGAACATATGGGACATGGGGTAGAGAAGTGACTGAGTCTGGAGCCACAAAGGCTAAACTAGTGGGAGACCAAGCTGAGCTGCAAGAAAGACCTGTCAGTTCCTTCAGTGGAAAGCAGTTACTCCCCCCTCCAATCATTTACCGCCATAAACAATCAGTGAGCGGAGAATGTTCATGCTACAAAGACAAGGTGTCTGAACTCAAAATACTTGACTCGAGTCACAGCATCTAATTTTATAGTTATGGCCTTTTCAATGTCTTTCCAGGGATATGTTACACTGATTGTTTATGGTGGTAAACCATCTGGGGGGTGCTTCGCTTAGTCCACTCCTCTGCCCTTCCCCCATACCCCACCCACCCCCACCACCTCTACTCATATCCAAAACAAAACACTCCCCCTCATTCCTATGATCCAATTATATACAGCTCTACCTTGTCCACACCCACATTTCATTCACACCTTACCTACGTTTATTTAACCAAACTTATATGATTTCCCTTACATCCATCACCTTGAATTCTCATCCCTCCTACTATAATTCTTTTAATCTTACTCTACCTCATTACCTACTTTTATTTAACCAAACTTATCTGCTTTCCCTTACATCCATCACCTTGAATTCTCATCCCCCCAATATAATTATTTTTAGCTTACTCTACTTCACCATCACAATACAATCACCACCTCAAACTGTCTTATATTAACTCCATGCCTCTCACCTTCTCTTCTAATATACACACAAAATAACATTGCACCATAATTTTACTACTGACCATCACATCACTTCCACCCCTCCTTATCATAAACCACAAGGCAAAACACCTAACCACATTGTCAAAGCCCACCATGAAGTCAAAACATTTCCAACCTTACCTTCAGCTGCACACATATCACAATATAACATAATCTCTATTTATACCTGATATTACATTCTAGCACATTTACTATTGTTAAACCCAGTATCACAGTTCACATGCCCCTCCAAACCTGCCTAGCTTCTTTACTCTTAATTCTCAACCTCACTACAGCTATATCCTTGCTTACCCTCACACACCAATATACATCAGCAACCTCCTCCAACCATCTCCCCAGTAAACAACACAGCTTCTCACATATCTCTTCCCAGCTTTTTCCCTATACCCTCTCATATTTATTCAAGCCACAAATTGGCCTCCTCACCTCCTATGATACCACACTTGACCCCAGTACCATCACCTAGGAATAAAAAACACTTTCCATGGCACTCATTCCTTTATCTACTCAAATGTGGAGACATACATCCTAACCCTGGCCCACTCTCTAATCCTAACAACAGGAGCAACACTAACTGTTTAATGATACCTCCACTGAACCTTAAAAGTATATGTAATAAAATAGCCCCATGCTTGCCTGGATTGATCAAAATAAACCTGACATACTAGCCCTTCCCGAACATGGCTACATCCCAATGTAATAGACTCAGAAATAATACCTCCACATTCTGCAATAACCAGAACAGATAGATCTAAAAAAAGTGGGGGGAGATAGCCCTTCTATATCCCTTAATGCTCAACATCACACCCTACACCAGTAATATACCCATGTTTACTAGTGCTGGGGTACTAATCTCTTTTTTGAACCTCAACATATCAAATAGAATTTTCATAATAGTAATATATATCCCACCAGGTAATAACATACCAGTGTTGGAAAATACTTTATCCTGGACATCCCAAACAATAAACCTTGAAAAAATAATCTACAAGACATAAATATATATTGACAAACCATAGCTTCCAACTCCCCCACAAATAGTATAAATTTGTATGTTTTTTCTCAGCTTATCAAAACTCCAACAAGATACAGCAAATATCATAGCTGTCAATCCACCCTAGACTGGATTCTAGTATTCCACCTTACCAATTACCTCTCTTCTGGTACACTGTCTGGCTCCCTTAGTGATCATCTGCCAGCTTATTCCCTTAGAACAAACTCCCAACAACTAAGAGTACACACTGTAAAATCAGTTAGAAACTCAAATATTATTGTCAGCATAAATTCAACAATCTCCTATGTGAAATAGACTGGACATCCCTTAAACAACTACCCCTTAAAGATGCTGTACTATACTTTAATAACACCTTCCTTCACATACTTAATACCCTAGCTCACATTCGTATGAAAAGAATCAAAAAGACACTCAGCACCATGGCTCTCGAAGGAATGTAAACACCAGCCCTAGGCTGGATGACCTAGAAACAGAACAAAAATGAACAAAATCATGTTCATTTCAAAACACTACTTAACAAAGTGACAAAACTAATCGACAGAGATAAGAAGTCATATTATTCCAAGCTTTAACTCAAGCATAAAATCAACCCCAATAAATTTTGGCACTCCATATCTTTTCTGCTTAACCCTGGAACAAATAGAGAGCACAGAATATTTTCTGATACCCCTCCATCACAAACAGCTGAAAACTTTAACTGGCACTTCATAAAATCAATATCAGACCTACTAACTAACACCCCTAATCCTGGAGTCCCCCACCCTTCAACCTATTCAGACACCAACCCTAGACCATCAACTACTTCTAACCCTGTCATTAATAACCTGCCCACTCAACATAATGTCATACAAACCCCATTCTCATTTCAGCTCATACCCACTAACACCATTAGGAAACTGCTACAAAAACTAAAATCCTGTTCTACCTCAGATGATACTCTTCTACCATACTACCTCAAACTGGCTGCTAACTCAATCACCTACCCTATCAGTATACTTATAAATAGGTCTTTATCCAAATCAGAAGTACCTACCATATGGAAGCACTCTCACATCACCCCCATCCACAGAGGAGGCAACTCTTTTGATCCATCCAATTTCCATCCTATATCCATTTTGTCACCCATAGCCAAAATTCTTGAGAGAGGTATCCATCACCAGGTAATGCAATATCTATTGCAAAACAATTTCTTAACCAAAACCCAACATGGCTTCCAAACTAGCACAGCTACAACCTTATTATCATTTACAGACACTGTGAACAAGGCCAGAGATGTAGGATGTAAGATACAGCATCAGTATTCCTTGATCTCTCCAAGGCCTTTGACACAGTGTTTTAGCCTTTCCTGTTGAACACACTGTCTAACTTAGGCTTCTCACATAACACAGAAAAATGGTTTCAGAGCTATCTTGAGGATCATAAAAAAGCAGTGAAATGGTCCAACAAACTCTCACCCTTTCTCCACAATCCTACTGGAGTCCCTCAAGGCTCCATTCTACGACCCCTACTCTTCAACATTTTCACAAACAACCTTCACACTGCCTCTCACTCTAGGACCCTCATTCAATATGCTGATGATTCCACCATAATCTGTAACGCTCAATCACTACCAGATCTACTTTCAAAAACTCAACAGTCCTTTATTGCAGTTGAATCCTGGCTAAGAAATGCCCAACTTTTTCTTAATCCAAAGAAGACTAAATGAGCACTCTTTTCATCACAAAAACACCTCCCCTGTTACTGATCATTTTAACATCCTTGCATTTGACAACACTGTCATAAAAATAGTGCAGGAAACCAAACTTCTAGGAGTTATCATTGACAATAAACTTTCATTCGACCCCCATATACAGTAAAATAAAAAGAAAACTCATCAAACACTGGGACTCATATAGAAATAAACATTTATTTAATGCAGCAACCAGAATTACCCTTGCAAAAACATTTTTACTTCCCTCCCTTCTTTATGGTGGCCCTATCCTAACTAACTTATAAACTTCTACCATAAGCAAGATGGAACAGTACTACAACAAAGTTGCAAAGTTTGCCACAAACTCTAAATATCACACACTACTGTAAACCACCCTTAGAATTAAACTGGCTTGAACTCCCCAACCAACTTCCCATCATTCAGCTATCCACCTTGCACAACCTTACTTTTAAGCCTACTGTCTGCCCTGCACTAGCCAATGTAGTCACACCTTACACACCAAATCGATCCCTGTGATCAGAAGACAAGAATCTCTTTGCTATCTCAAAACTTATAAGAAAACCTGATCACTCTCTGTATTCATGCTCTGTCTCTATAGTTTGGAATTCACTACCTCTAGCTACCAGGTCTTTACCTGGCCTAACCCACTTCAACACCTCTTTAAAAAAAAAATCTCAAAAATAAATGTTTGTCCCTGCATAAAGCCTGTGTAATGCTCAGCTCTTCTTCTTCTTCTTCCACACTAGCCTCATCCTCCTCTTCTGTCACATTTCACTCCCTCACAGTCTGCAGTATCATAAGGCTCTCCTAACATCTCTGTTACTATACCATATCCTTAACTTCTCACTGTCTTTCTGCATCGCTAACTTTCTGGCTGCTATTTTCCTAACTGAAACTAACATTCTATTTTTCATGTGTTGTAACAGCCAATGTCATGCATTGCACTACCTACGTACTATTTTTGGACACTGTCTACATCATGTATGGTGAGACTGACTATTATTGCCTATAATGTTTTAACTCTATAGAATCATCTAGCTGTATAGTATATACTGTAACATCTTGTAACATAGTTGTTCTTTCAATTTATTTTTGTATAGCATTTCTAAAGTCATTTGTATTGCATTGGACTATACTGTATTTGTATTGTACTGTATGTGGAGCTTTTATCCCAGGGCCTCTGCTGAAAACGGGTTCTGTAGACCCAGTCAGACCACCCTGGTAAACAAATGGCAAATAAATAATTATCTTTGGCTTAGGGGCCAACCTTAGTTCATGGGCTCCTTTAGTGGATCTAATAGTATTCTTCATTTCTTTTTAATAATGCTTTTGATATTATCATTGAGAAGATCGATTTTTGACCTACAAAATAATTTAAGAAGTTTATTTCTTTTGTTGTATACCTTATTCATGGAAGTGAACCATCAGGGTGGTTTGTTTTTAACTTCCCATGATACTTGGTTCTGATGGGGACTGCTGGCTCCATGCATTTCTGTAAATGGGTTTATAATTTCTTTGTGAAGCTTGCTGCTGCACTAAAGTCAAGGAAAGCAAGTGAATTTTCATATTTTGTCATGTACGTTATTAAACTTAACAACTAACAGCAGCAAAGTAGTAAGACTAAAAGCAAATGATTTTCCTTTCAGATTGTTGGGGATCAGCAGACAATAGAAGAAGCACACTGTCCATCTATGTACAGACTGTGAATATGAAAACAAAATGCTACGTACTATTTCTGGAGAGATTGTGGGAAAAGAAGGGGTAATAAGTGTGGTTCTTCCTATTTCTCTATTACTATTATTACTATTACTATTATTATTATTACTACTATTACTATTGTTACTGTTATTATTAATTTTTATTTTGTAAACAAAATAATGGCCATTGCATACTACTCGCTGCAATAAGACTAACCCTTCAGATGGAATACAATTCATGAAGGAATACAATTGCTTCATTAAAGGCATTTAGTCCAAATGAGGTTCGTTAGAAGAAAAAATGATTACTTTTGGTGAACTCTGAGCTTGTATTTTTCCCACTGTTGTGCAGCCTCAGAGCTGGTTTATGTAAATTGGTAGAGTATGGGAAGTTATCCCCTACATAGGGGTTGTTGAAGGGGCTTGACCTCCTGTAAAAAAAAATCTTTTTGCTAAATTTGTCAATAGTAGTTTTTATTCCACCCAGTACATCTGTTAATATTCAGAAGCTTAAAGTGTATTGGTCAGTTTTGGAAGCATCCTTGTTTTACAATTAATTTTATTTCTTGTTATACTCTTTATGTTAAAGTTGTAAAAAATTAAGATTATAGTATACTGTTTGATTTTTCTTTTTAGTTTCCCTATTTACTCACCTTTTTGTTTATACTCACACTCACAAAAATGATGATTTCATAGCTATTGAACAATGATTTACAAATGACTGCAAAGGATTATGAAAAAGGAAAAAAAAAAAACAACTTACTTCCTTGGTTTCACTACCGCATCTTTACATGTTAGATTTCTTAGTTGGCAGCTTGTCTTTCTAGGAAGTAAGAATGCACTACTGATGCATTTATCATGAAAATACTGTACCTTACACATAAGTTTAGGTTGTAAGTCATTGTGAGTCCAGTTTTTCA
The DNA here is from genome assembly GCF_019279795.1 of Protopterus annectens. Classification (NCBI taxonomy): domain Eukaryota; kingdom Metazoa; phylum Chordata; order Ceratodontiformes; family Protopteridae; genus Protopterus; species Protopterus annectens. The sequence continues at coordinate 1,526,338,233 of NC_056744.1, forward strand.
TGATGTCATGACAGGGATTTTCAGCTCTGGGAAAAAAATTCAGTAAGCCATATCTATCAAAAAAAATTAAATACATAAACAGCATGCTTTCGTACATAAAAAATGTATAATTTGGCATTGGGTATGATAAGGAGGTAACACCTACCTCCAAAGGTTTGTTTTTTTATTGTAGCTGCAGAACACGACCAAGCACTTTAACATGATTTAGGTAGCTGCAGGAAGCAGCAGAGCTTTACAGACTGTATCTCTTTAACAACTCATTATTGTTAGATATTAAATATGCTGAAAGAAAAAGTTTGCTTAAATGCAGAAACAGAGTTTAGTAATATGTGATCAGCAACCATACTAAATGACTGTGGCTTAAAAAAATAAGTAACTTACTTATGAGTGTATTACACACACATCAAGAAAACTGAACTTCTTACAGACATGACAAGAATGTAATCTGCTTTCACTGGACAACAGGACATGCTTTTCTAAGAAAGTTTAAAAATGTGCTTTTCTAATCCACAAGGCGTTTTCTTGAAGACAGTTTACTTATCAGCATTTGCACAAGAACAGATGTGGTAGCATTTGCGTCATCAAGGCAGTATCTTTCCAAAACCTAGAGAGTGTGAGTTTAACTAAAATATGTATAAAAAGTCTATATTAAATCTAGTTGTTAGGGGTATGGTAGGGACACATTTTGTGTCCTGAGGTAAATGTTATATCTCTCACATCATCTGTACTATATGAGAAGTAAAGTGGAACAGTACTTTTAAGCTGTAACATTTGTCCAGTTTGCTTTATTATAGAAGTTATTGGTTACTGCTCTTAAAGACAGGTGCTGCAAAGTATATTCTCTCATCAGTGTATATTCTGCAAGTTTCTGTATGCAACAGACTGTGAATGCAACTATAACCAGACTTTGATTCCAGCCAGCAAGACTGAGTGTCTTAAGAAGACTTCAAATCCCACAGCAAGAGCAAGCAGTAAGAAGCAGTGAGCAGAGAGCTCAATATAATTTTTTCAATTATGCTAACAGCTATGCTGTACTGTTACGTTTATCCATGGACACTTAGTTCAAGGTTAGCAAAAATGTACAAGGACATTTAAAATGCAGATTTATGATGCACCTGATATGGATGACCAGCCTGTAGAAAAATAAAAGAGGATACTAGTGAAAGATAAACAACTAGGAATACTGGTTATCTATTTATATGTGGTCCTTTTAATGAGATTATAACAGTGGTCTATGGCCATAGTGCCTCAGGGCCACAAGTGCATACATATGACTAGCACTGTGAATGTGTATGTGTCTATATGTGTGTGGAAGTATGAGTTTGTAAGATCATACATGTGTGCGTGTGTGCATGTGTGTGTGCCATGTGATGGACTTGTGCCTTTTCCCGTCCTTTTCCTGCCTCAATGTGTGTGTGTGTGTGTGTGTGTGTGTGTGTGTGTGTGTGTGTGTGTGTGTGTGTGTGTGTGTGCGTGTGTGTGTGCGTGCATGCATCTGTGTGCGTGTGTGAGTGTGTGTGTGTGTGTGTGTGTGTGTGTGTGTGTGTGTGTGTGTGTGTGTGTGTGTATATACGTATATTTATATAAATTCAGTCTCCATATTCTGAGACTCAGTACTACAGGTCTTAGAAATTCATATGGTTATTTTACCACAGAAAACACCTTGCACTTTCCTATTCGTACTCACTACTATCAATGGAACTGTTTCTGAGGTGAGGAATATCAGAGGGACTGAAAATGTAGACCCAAAGGGAATCTTAGCCAATCGTGTTTTAATACAGATTGCAATATGAGAAAGAGTACAGCACAGGCCTAGTTGTAAGACAATGGCAGTTTTCCTTGGCCAACAAACAGAAGAGCTCTTTCATGTGAAAAACAGGAATTTTCCAGAGGTACACTTCAAAGAAAAACATGTCCCTTGTATGAAACTAGTAAATTGGTAGAGAAGCCATTAGTTAAAGATCATGTAAAGAGGGCACTGAACCATGTTCCTTTGTTAAATCCTCCCAAAAATGCAAACACAGAGACCAAATGATGATCCTCTTTAACAGAAGAGAGAACTGTGGCTACCATGGGTGATCTTCATATTGATGGTAAGTTGGATCTGAAGAGGCAGTCAGACTCCCTAGAATTCCAGGACCTTGACACGTGCAGCAACCTGTATTTGAAATATCAGTTATCAGGATCTGGCTGTGAAGCAGAAATGCAAATTGCCTGCTTGCAGTTGTTTGTGCAGCTACTGCCAACTGCTGGAGTTCCCTAAACAAACAAATAAAATAACAAGGGAAGCTGTAACTCCAGGAGTCTACTGAGTAGCAGCAAAGATTTTGAAAATAATACTGCAGTTTTCTCAATGCACCTAAAACATAATGGCATATGCAGACAATGGAGATCTGGGATAACATAATTTTTTATGGGACTGTCCAGTTTAATAAAACAAAATGTATACTGAGTGCCCTAAATGAGTGCCTTTGGCAGATAAATTATTTATCGAACAAGTAAATAAATAAAAATAAGAGAACTCTATTATCTAATGTTACAGCAGTGTGGATCAGACCTTTGTGGATACAATCTTTTATGCTGGTTAAGGAGTATAGACATGGTGCAGATGACCTGCACTCTATACCACTGAGAAGTGAAGCTGGAATTCTGTCCATGCAGAATGAGTTAGAAGTTTTATAGCCAATCTTTTGGATACAGAAATGGATGAAATAAAAGGATTGGTGCAGCAGTTACAGGATGAGCAGGCTACACTAACTCATGTAGTGTTAGAACAAGAGATGAAACTAAGCCAGCAAAATGGCTCAGGCCACAGCATCTTCCTAACAACCATGAATTATATGAAAAGATTAAATATATTGAAAAGAGGAGCAGGTAATGGAACAAATATCAATGTGGTGTCCCAACATGATAGACCTAGTCTTCTTGTAATATTTCTTTACTTAGACTATTGAGATACTCATACCTGCATGGTATGACATTAAATGCAGTCAGAAACCCAATGGATAAATTATGTAAACAGAGGTTAGTAATAACTGTGTTTAATTCCTATATTAAGAAGGAATGGCAGTTGTAATGATAGTGGCTCTGTGCATAGTTTATTTATGTGCATGTGCATATATGTGCAAATGTGTTTGCATCTTTAAGAATCCTTACTCCCCATGATTCATAGAGTTCTCAAGTTTTGGTCTCAAAGAACCTGTGATGGTAACTGCATTTTCAGTACACTGCCATTTTGTGTGAATTAAATTTGCATCACAACCATGAATTTCCAAGTCTAGTCTCATTACTCAACAGCACAGTTCAGGGTCTGGCACCATAAGTCGATAGTGTGACATGGTGTCAATTCACTGGGATATTTTTAATTTAAAATTACCAAATGTCAATGAAAAATTGCCATTCAGAGTCACAAATCACACCAAATGTCAGAGGAGATGCCATATAGTTCAGAGTAAAGTGTTTTTACTAAAAATGTTGTCGTTATACCTCAAAATAAAGTCATGTTAATGTTTTTCAGTCACAAATCTCAAAATAACTGCAAATTAATAAAAAATAGCAAAACATAACCCTCCAAACTGTTTAAGTTTTGAAATCCATTTGCCTGGCTATCATGGAGGTAGGGGTTGCATTCATTCAAATGGCATCGAAACCTGACAAGGAAAGTGTAGAAATAGAAGTAGACCATTTACTTTATGCTTTACACAAAGAGATGGAAGCTGTTTGTAATTTGTTTTTATATTCTGAGTGCCAGAGAATAATATCTGGGTCAGTAATAAAGCTTGTGAACATTTTGTTATTCATGAAATAGCATGCTTTCACAGACATGTTCAAGCTAAGGGAGTATCAGATGAAATGTTTGAATTGTCTGAATGCTGTGAATTTAACCAGAAAAAAAAAAAGAACACATTAGAGATATAATAGTGATTGGGTTGACTGATACTGAAGTATCTCAAAAGTTACACCTGGAACTGAACTTAACTTTGTAACAGGAAATTCAAGTTGTTTAAGAGGCTGAACCAATAAATGGAAAAAATACTAATAAAAGTAAAGGAAATTGTGTGTGCGTGTGTGTGTGTGTGTGTGTGTGTGTGTGTGTGTGTGTGTGTGTGTGTGTGTGTGTGTGTGTGTGTGTGTGTGGTGAAATGGAAATAAAATGGCAAATTCAGTAAAAAGCATAACAATGGCCAAATTAGAGTATGCAAAAGAAACAGAGTGAATGCAAGCTTGGAAAAGGCATGAGATGTAACCATTCACATACTGAATCAGGGTAGTATGCTACATATGGCAAAAAGCCTAAAAATGCAAAAATATGGGACATTTTGCTTTTGCTGTGTAAAAACTAAGCTGGTAAAGAAGTAAGCACAGAGAATAAAACATGAAAATATTCAGAACAGATGTTCCCAGGTTCAGTGTCTGCCATGCCAAATGCTGAATGAGAATGTGAAGTCAGATTCTGAACAGATGGAACCCCTGCAGGCTTTTGAATAGATACAGGGGATGATTTTATTGTTTATATAACCTGATACATCTACATGCATCCCCAAGTGTCTGAAACTCCATGAAGCAGAGACAGAAACATATAGCCTTGCAGACAGTAAAGTGTAGAGGAAAAATCCTTGCAATTATTAAGTGGAAAGAGGACAAGTTTTAGTTTTGAGTCTATGTTCATCTGCAACTGTGGCAAGCAAGTTGGGGCTCCTAATCAAAATGCACAAAATTAATGTAATTTGTCCAGACACTATAGTCTGCTTAATTGTCATTCAGTAAAGATAAAGTTGAAGAGAGAACACTGTCCCATATACTTTCAGCACACCCAGAAGAGTATCATTTCCAATACTGTCTAAACTAGATGCAGAATTTAAGTATATGTAAACAGATGGTTTGACTGAAAGTATAACAGATCTTACAGAATGAAGTTTGCCAAAGGTATCAGTTATTAAAAGAATGACAATGTGAGATTACGTATCGATCTGAAAAAAGTTTAATGATGCAGCCATGAGGCAGACGCTTTTACTACTAATCCCTTGAGAATTTTTCACCTAAGCTGGTTGATACCAGAGTATTCCCCACATCAAGTACTTCTACTGGGTTTTTGGTATATATTTATATATCCATAGAAATACTCAATAAAGTAACAACATTCATGATTCCATCTGGAAGGATTTTAAGATTGCCATTTGGTATGACCTTAGAACCTGACATTTTTCAAGTGTCTTGCAAGTGTGTGTGAGCACATGGAAGTTCTCAAGAAACCTGTCAGGGCTAGAGAGTTTCCATTTCCACACTGAACACATACCACTGGTTCTGCTAATTAAGTCCTATGATATGGACAAAACATTGTTAAGATGTTTAAAAGACTGAGAGATGCCAGTGCTAGAGTGATTCATGTACCTGGGAAGCAAATTATGCTGGGTGACATTTTAGCAATAAGCGAATACCTGTCCACACACTATCTGATACCAATCTGTGCAGAGCATCATGGAAAATCAACCATTAAGTTAGAAGCTCATGACCATGGATATGGATAGTAAGGTACAAGCAGTGAAAATGCATCAATTTCTAATAATTTTGTATGTTTTTACAAACCACAGGAAAAGCTGTGAACCATAATTAATAAAGAATTGAAGGAATTTATTTAAGAGGGAATGATGGTAAGAAATGAGTGGGATACTTTTTTCTCCCACATAATTCTCCCCGCATAATAAAGTGGTTTAAGATTACCAAATTTGAATGAATAATTTAGAGCTCCATAATTAAGGGTAATTTGCATAATACAAGCAGAAGACAAGAAATCAAAGTGGAAAGAAATTATGTTGAAATGGTGTGGGGGATTCATGAAATAAGGAGAGAGAGAGAAGGATTTTGGATGCCGGCATTTAAGAAGAACTGTAACAGCCATACAGAATATTATACTTACAAAGTAGCAGACAATATTTTGACAACTAAGCCAACATGGGATTGGAGAAAGGAGATTTTACCAATGTGGATGATTGCAAGTAGGAGCAAAGAAAATAAGCAAGTGGGAGCTGGAATTTATTGGATAAAATTAGCAAAGGAATCAAGATATTGGGAACAAATAGCTAGGGAGGGAATGAGATGAGGTCAAACAGAGGTTTGGACTCTGGGTTGGGGACTTCAGTGCCTAACAGGGACTGATAACAGAGCATAGGTATAGATAAGATGATAGGGGAATGTTAAATGAAAGCCCAGCAGTGGTTGAGATAATAGCTGACTCTAGAACAGAAGTTATATTAAAAATATATAATTAGTGGGGTATATACCCAGAAGAGGCTTGGAAATGAGAATGGAAAGGCAACATACAAATAAATAATGGGACGATATTTGTATGGCTCCCAAGTATGCAACAAAATCTTGAAGTTTTAGGATTTTTGCATGGATGAGTTTGTGCCTCAGACAGACTTCAGATAATATTTCCTACAGGTTGATAGCAACTGACGGAGGTGTGATGAGAAAGAGAGGAGTATCCGGAAACATGTTTTTGGGGGATGCAATGAGCTGATAGATTTTAGAAATTCCCTAGAGGATAACTTGTCAGAAATGTTGGGACAACAACTTATTTTAATGAAGGAAACAATTATTTTCAGGGTGATAGAGAAACCTTTATTACCTAGACACAGTCAGGCCCTACTGAGTTTAATGCTGTTTGCTGCCAAAAATAATTATTAAGAAATGGAAAATGATAAAGTTACTAAAGTAAACAGATGTCTTCCTCTTTTTTTACCTTCCTCTTCTCTTTCTTCTTTTTTTGTATTAAGACACGTAAGCATTAAATTGCAAAAAGAAAAGAAAAACTAGACAAAAGCATGTTTAAGTTAATAGGCTGAAATCTTGGGCTGATGAGGTGGGAGATGAGTTTTAAATGTACTCATATCATAATATATATGTAGAGATGATATGTTTACTCTTACTTTTGCAGAGGTGAATATCTGGATTAAGGCCCTTACCTTAACCTAATATGAAATTTTAAGCATAAACAAGTAAATATGAGAATACTGAATATACTGAAAGGTTTTCCTTTAGCAAAAATGTTCAGCCTGTCCTTCAGGCTGCAACAGAGGAATACATTTTGTTTTTTTTCTCTTACTTTTCCATGGAACTAAGTTGATAATGGGGCAATAAAAGACAGAACAAGCAGTTGTCACATCTGAGGAAGGTGAAATAAATGTAAAAATGAACAGACACCAATTAGTATAAGTAGAGCACAGGCAATAACATACATCATGAATAACCTCAATTTCAGGATAACTAGGACCTGGGTTAGCAGCTGTCTATTTGACACAAATGTTCCATTTAGGAGTGTAAAACTTCATTTTTAGAAGATGTATATAATTGTGTGTGTGTGTGTGTGTGTGTGTGTGTGTGTGTGTGTGTGTGTGTGTGTGTGTGTGTGTGTGTGTTTGTGTGTGTGTGTTTGTGTGAGTGTGTTTAGTTAGTAAGCTCTAGGAGTGTTCTGGGGGTATGTTTGTTTTTCAGTTGAAGGTTTTTTTATTAAAACAAAAAGTCTTGTAAAATATGACATAAGTTCCAATGCTGCTTATAAGAAAAAAAGTATTAACTTGACAAACATTAATGGGTGCATGTATCACAAAAGCTGAAAAGATACATTTAAAAATGCCATATATAATAGGTTGGAATAATGACGTCTTACTATAATTGCAGCACCTTTCATATTATCTTGGAATTTTAATGGTCTCACATGTATACACAAAAAGGATAGAATACTTATTTATATTAAGAAATACAGAGTGCAAGTTGCTATTCTATAGGAGACACTTTTGGAAATAACTGAGGATATGAATTTGATAAATAAAAGTTTTCAGGATGGATATTCTGCAGAATATCAGGGATAAAGGAAAATATAATTACTTATATCAATTTCTAGAGTAGCTCCAGCAGTGATAGAAGATAGAAAAAGAACAATAATGGCAGATTTTTAGTAATAATGAGCTACTGGCAAGGGATGAGGATTATGCTGGCATGTATTTATAGGGCACATAAAACTGCTATTTTGTAGCTTACAAAATTAGGAGAAATAATCAGCTTTCAGAATGCGATATTACTTATAACCTGGGACTGGAATTTGATTTGCAACAATGAGGATGCATCTGGGGGGTAGGAATGGAAAATATAATAAAAGAAGGCAGATTTCTGAAGAAAGTTATGAAAATAGCTGGTATGAAATACATGAATTCTATATGAGGAACTTGGAGAGACTTTACATATTACTCCAAAAGTTACAATAATTGGGCTAGACTTGTTAGAAATATTATTTCACAGGAGCATGTCCATTTAATTGAGAACTTTGATACACATCTAATAAATATTTCAGATCATGTGCCAATAATTGCTAAGATAAAAATGCAGTGTAGTGAAGTAAAGATGAGACACTGACACTTCCCCACCTACCTGTTAAAATAGAGTAATTTAAGGAATGGCTAGTGGAAATTATCCAGGAGTTATTAGGAAAGATAGAAAGTGTTATAGCTAGAGAATGGAATAAAATGGAAGTGGACTTTAAAAATAGGCAAAAATAAAAGAAAATAGATATGGCTAACAAGTAATAAGAATTATGGCTGACAGAGGTTAAAGTATTATTTATTTATTTATTTATTTATTTATTTTACATTTGTTAACTGGGATGGTCCGACTGGATACATGTCCTTTTTCAGCGGAGGCCCGGGGAGAAAAGCTCCAACAGAGTTACATTGATAATTAGGTACAGTAAATGAGCTGAAAGAACTTAACAAAAACATAGGCTATTTACATACAAGTACAAGACTGCCATTACTATTTCTGAGATTACTACAAATGTAACATTAATAACATATTAGCAAGGATGGTAGGCAGTATAATGACATAGAGTTAGACAGGATACATATTTCTTTATCACAGTATACAAAGTACTTATCATCTTAGCTAGTTGTTTATGTTTTAGTTAATGGCACAGAGCTAGTCTGGGTTTGAGCAAGGACATAGCCAGTGTGACTTGAAGTGGAGTTTTAGACTATTTTTGAATTGACTTAAAGAAGTTGCAAGCGTGATGTTATTTGGGAGAGAGTTCCATATTTTACCAGTGGTGTTGGCAAATAGCGCATCACCACCTAGGTTGAGAGATTTAGTTGTTTGGACAAGGAGTCTGTTTGCTGAGCGAAGGCAGCTTAGATTGGAGTAGGGAGTCATTAAGTTTTTAGTGCTGGGGTATTCTCAGGTTGTTTAAGGATTTTGAAGGCCTCTATGAGTTGGGACTGGTGAAGAAGGTGTGGGAATTCTATCCATCCAAGCTTTTTCAGGTTAGTACAGTGGTGTGTTCTGTAGGGTAGGCCTGTAACGAACCTGGCAATGTGATTATAGCAGGATGAGAGCTTGGCCAGATCAGATTTGTTAAGGTGAGTGAGGACAGGAGAGGCATATAGTAGGGTAGAGAGAAGGTGTGAATGGGCTGTGGCTGCCCTGGCATTTGGGGTAAGGAAGGCTTTAATTCTATATAGGGTCCCAAGTTTCTTGTTGACTGACTTAATGGCTTGGTTGATATGTATATCAAATCTGAGTTTATTGTCAATGTTTACTCCTAATAGCTTTGTATAGGTGTCTGGGGAGATGATGGTCCCATTATTGGATTTTATAGTGAAGTTTTCAGTCGGAGATCTATTGGTTGGGTAGAAGAGAAGTAACTTGGTTTTGTTTGGATTTAAGATCAGGAGATGGTTGGCAAGCCAGTTTTCGACTTTGGTGAAGCTATGTTGGGTGGTAGTTAGTAGATTTGCAAGAGAGGCATTGAAACATATTATAGTCGAGTCATCTGCATATTGAATGCAGGTGGCTTCAGGGATGACTGTTTGGATGTCATTTATGAAGACTGAAAAGAGGAGAGGTCCTAATATGGAACCTTGAGGAACTCCTATGGTATTTGGTAGTAGGCAGGAGAGCTTGTTTTGCCACATTACTGCTTGTTGTCTCCCAGTGAGGTAAGCTTGAAACCAGTCAAGGGCTGGAGTATCTAGATACAGGGTTTTAAAGTATATAGAAGTAACTGATGGTTTACCATATCGAAGGCTTTCGATAGGTCCAGGAAGAGAGCGGAGGATATTTTTTTATTATTCCGGTTAAGATTAATGTTTTCAGTAAAAGAGAGGAGGGCAGTGGTTGTACTATGATGGGGTTTGAATCCATGTTGAGAGTCTGTGAGTAGTTTATTTTGGGTTAGATAGAGCATTAGTTGGTTGTGCATGCACTTTTCCATAATTTTGGCAAGTGGTGATAGTATGGCTATAGGTCTATAGTTGGATAGTTCTGTGGATGAACCTCCTTTGTGGATTGGAATAACATAGGATATTTTCCAAATTGAGGGGATTGAGGCCTCGGTTATGGTTCTGCAAATTAGGATTGAGATAGGGTAGGCTACGACATCTGCAGCAATTTGCACGTATTCAGGTGGCAGAAGATCGGCTGAAAGGGTGGTTGGCTTCAGTTTTTTCAAAAGGGATCTGATAAAGGATGTGGACACTGGCTGGAAGTTAAAAGAGAGTGGTGAGTCGGGTATAGTGTTTATAGAAGTGTGGGGAGGAGAAAGTCGGTTAGCTAATGACTGGATGGTTTCTGTGAAGAAAGTATTGAATGAATTGGCTATATCTTCTTGGCTCTTGTCAGATAATGTTCCTGGGGTCGGAGTAGTGGATTTGCCTGGTTGGAACAGTTTATTTATGCCTGCCCAGTACTTTTGAGGGTTATTCTGATGTTTATGTTGCAGATTGTAGAAGTAATTTTTCTTATCTAGTATGATGGCTTTTTTAGTCTCATTTCTAAGTTGTTGGAATTTGATACGATCTAGGGGTAGTTTGGTAGTGCGCCATTTATTCCACGCTTTGTCTCTAGTTGTTATTTTGGTTTTGGTGTCTGTTGTTAGCCAGGGTGCTAGTTGAGTTTTAATTCTTATTGAGCGTTTAGGGGCATGCGAGTCAAGTATAGTAAGGAATGAATTGTTAAATGATGACACTGCCTCATCAATGGGAAGGAACTTTAGTTTTGTCCAGTTACATGATTTGAGTTCAAGTTGAAATTTAGTTGGGTCAAAGTTTTTCTTGGATCTGATAGACCTATAAATAGGTAAGCTTGTACAATTAATTTTGTCTTTCATGATGTATGTGGGCAGGTGATCACTAAGATCATTAGGGAGAGTTCCAGACATATAGTTCTGGGGATGACTGTTGGTGAGTATCCAGTCTAGTATACTCTCTTTTTGGTTATTGTTACCTGTACGTGTGGTAGATGATATTATCTGAGAGAATCCATGTAGGTTAACAGGGATGGGGTTGGACTGTGCTGTGCATTGGTTCCAGTCAATATTAACATCGCCTAGGACAATGGTTTCTTGAGGGGTAGTTGTTGGCTATCCAATGTAGAATGACCTCTAGTGTTTCTACATTGTTCCCAGGGGGAATATAGGTGACAATTAGGTTAATGCCCTTATGATTATTTAGTAGAATTTTTAGAGCTAGTATTTCAGCGTTAGAGACCTGGGGTGGTTGTATAGGGTTAGTTATGATGTTAAGTGTGCTATTATATAAGACGGCTATTCCACCTCCTCTTTTCTTTACTCTATCTGCCCTAAGTATATTGTAACCAGGAGGCAGGATCTCATTGTCTTTGGTTGATGGCGGAGCCATGTTTCAGATAGACACATTATGTTGGGGAGGTATGTGGCTAGTACAGCATGCAGGCTATGTATCTTATTGTTTAGGCTTTTAATGTTTAAGTGGCATATTAGGAGGGAGTTGACCAGTCAGTGGGAGAGTGGTGGGCTGGTAGGATTTTGAGTTAAGGTTGGGCCTGGATTAGGATGGATGTCCCCATCTTTGGTTATGTTTTTTCTTAGATACGCTAGTAGTCTAATAACTTTGAATAGTAGTTTTAGTTCATATTTGGATTTTGGTGTTGATTGGAGTGTTTTTTTTAGAAGCAAGTGGTTGGAATTTATAATTTTGGGGTAGTGTAGTAGTGGGCAAGTTCATGATCAGTGGAGGTAGGGGGGTCTTGGTTTGGCATTTTGGATAAGAGAAACCTACGAATGTGAGATTTTCATAGCTAGTAAGAAAGTATGGCAGAATTAAGAGTGGTAAGATAAGAGGAAGGAGTTTATAATTATTTATAGACATGTTATATGTCATCAATGGGTGGGGTCAATGTGCTTCAGAGGAATAGTAGTGGTTAAACAGTAAAATGGTGGGGGGGAGGAAATTGGAGAGGAAGCTGTGTAGGTTGGAGAGGAAGTAGGGGTGTGGCCTAGTGGCTATAAATGTAGACACAGTGGGGGCAGGTGGGATAAGGGGACAGGGAGCGGGGCTAACCCAGTCCCAGTTTTTGGTCCTATGAGTGGGGTAAATAGTCTGATAGTGTAAGTAAGCAGATTGGAGTACAGGCTTGAAATTCAACATAAACATATACAGTTGTAAAATGTCTAATACAATTCAACATAAATAGGCATTTACAGTTGTAAAACACTTACTGGAGAGACACTGAGCCTTCATGGGGCCTGTAGCAGAGTGGATTGTAGTTTTACAAATGGTGCCTGCCACAGGTAATATTTATTAACTCTGGGATTGTCTTAAGGTAATAAACAGGAAATTACAAATTAAGGGGACCCTCACAGAACAAGATGAGGTGTAATATAGAAAATAAGATAGTACCTGGATTATATGCATGAGTTTAGAAAGATTGCTGTTAAGCAACTCTTTTTTGGTAACTCCAGAGCACAAGAACTTTCAACATAGACTTAGGCAACAGAGAGTAGAAAGGGTTTTTGCCAAACATAGGGAGCCTATAGCAATAAATGTAACCAGAGATCCTGTTAGAGGTATTAGAGATATTTCTGAAATTTTATGAAAATTTGTATAAAGCAGAGAAGTGGGGAAATCAAGAAAAAGCATAAATGTAAATATTTATACAAGACTTAAATATTCCAAGGTTAGAAGTAGATGAGGCTCTACAACTAACAGTTAAGATAGGAGGAGATGAGAGAAAACTGATGATGTATAACCAACCTACAGGAAAGTCTCTGGGAATAGATAGTATCCTTGTGGAAGTTTTGAAGTAAGGAAAGAAGAAAGTGATAAATATGTGGAAGGTTTTGTTTAACTCAGTATGTTAAAAGAAGAGAAGGTGCCAACATCCTTGCAAAAAGCTGTGGTGGCTGTAATACTTAAAGATGGTAAAATGCCATCTGAGCCAGCTTCATATAGGCGCATTTCAATTCTAAACCATGATTATAAAATGTTTATGTCTATAATGGCTAAAAGAATGACAAAGGTGGTGGCAAAATTGATAGATATGAACCAGTGTAGTTTTGTGATGGGAAGGCAAACATTTAACAGCATTGACAGAACAATGAGTCTCCAGAGGGAAGCAGAAGATAAGAAAATATTGGTGGATCTTGATGTAGATAAAGCATTCAACAGACTGAGGTGAGATGTTATGAGTAGGGCGATGGAACCATTTGCATTTCCTGATACAATAATAAGGTTACTTAGAAAAAAATGAGGGATCAGTGGCAAAAGTCAAAGTGTGAGGGTTCTTCCCTGATAAATTGTGTCTGAAAAGATGAACCTGGCAAGGGTATCCTCTTTCTCTTTGTTATTTGCTTTGTATTTAGAACCACTGGCAAAGAAAATAAGGGACTCAGAAATTCAAGGATATTATTGGTATGGTGCTCACGAAAAGTTGGCTTTATTTGCAAATGATATTATTTTGTACCTGATGGAATCAGAAAATGACATCTCACTGCTTTGGAATGTTCTGATACAGTTCCTTGTTCTTTTTCCAGATATAAACATAATGAAGATAAAACAAAGGCTATAACTATAAACTATGTATCCACACATGCATTTGTCCAGCAATGCCCATAGTTATAGAAACATGTTAAAATGAAGTATTTAGGAGTATGGATTAAAAAAGATTTGGTTGTGGCAGGTAAGGATATATAGAAAGAGACTAAATAAAAGATAATACAAAGACTGAGAAACTGGAAGAACTTGCCTGTGGATATGGACAGCAAGATACAACAGAAAAATATCTTTAATCCCTTTAGTTTAATTCACAGTTTAGGCATATTTTTATCAACCAGAGGAGAAGTTGTGGATAGTAATTAATAAGAGCTGAAGGGTCTTATTTGGGTGGGGAAGAGGGCAATAGTCAGGTGGGATGTGTTGTTCCTCCCAACCGAACATGGAGATTTTGAATTTCCTGATTTGAAGGGATAGTTTCAAGCTACATTGTTAAGGCTCTTATACATAACACAAGTAGAAAACTGCAATTCAAAGTGAAAAGGCAGGATAATGAAGCAGGGGGTAATTTAAGAAATAAGAAAATAAAAAGATTTTGGATGAAGATCCATATGGAGAATAACAACAGCCATGCAGAATATATTCATAAAATGGCAGAAAGTATACTAAGACCTAAGCCAACATGTAAATGGAGAAAGGAGATTCTATCAAAAGTGGTGAGTGCAATTAGGGGTACAGAGAACAGACAAGAGTGGGCTGGAATTTATTGGAGGAAGCTGGCAAAGGAGTCAAGGTATTGCGAACAAATACTTAGAGAAGGAAAGGTAAAAGGATGGGAAGAGGCCCAAGAAGACATATGGACTGCAGGCCTACTGATAACTTTCCTTATCATGGACTGATATCGGAGTATAGACAAAGAGAAATGGATAGGTAAAGTCTAAATGAAATACCTGTGGTGGTTGAGTTTTTAATTGAATCAAGAACATAAGCTGCTATTAAAAATGGGATAGTACCATATATAAGATATTGCATAATAACTGTAGAAATATATTAGAAGAGGTCTGAAAAGTTGGGGAAAAGAGATTAGACAGGTAATTCAGAAAGAAACAATGGGAGTGCATATGTATGTCTCTCAAATAAGCAACAAAGTCTAGAAGATTTCACATTTTTGACTGGAAGTGTTTACATAGGTGCAGTACTTCTATACCCCAAGCAGAGTCCAAAGAAAATTTCTTCAGATAGATGTCAAATATTGGAGGTATGATGGGGAAGAAAGAGTTTACTGGGAACATACATTTTAGGAGTGTAATGAGTTGGCAGACTTTAAAAGTTTCCTACAGAGTACTTTGTCAGGAATACTGAGTGATCAATTGAGTGTAAATAAGGAAATCATTTTTGAGATGAGATACAGGATTTCAATTGCCTAGACACAGTAAGGCCCTACTGAGTTTAATTCTGGCGACAAGAAATTACTAGAAAATGGAAACTGAAATCTAAACAAACTATACTCCAAATCATGAATATTGTAACATACATAAAACAACAGGAGGTGGGATCTTTAGAAAATAGTAGGAGTAAATTACATAGAAAAAAACGGAAATTGTGAGAACAATATTTGCAGAAAAATATTTTGGAGGATTAATGCGGTTTAACAGAAGGTGGGAAGTGAATACTTTATTTAATGTTTTGTGGATTATGGGATGTGTAGCAATGTATAAGATGTGCAATGTTTGTGAATGTGACCTTGCTAGTATGATTTGATTACTTTTGTATCAATATACGTTTGTCTATATTACAAGTGATAATTCAATAAATGTGTTAAAAAAAGAAAAGAAAACGGTAATAAAAGACAAAACCAGATGTAGCAGAATTACTGAATGCTGTAAAGAAGATAAAACAAAACTAGAGATGGGATCTTTAGAAAAGGGAAGGAGCAAACTGCACAGAAATAAATGGAATCTGTGGAAGCAATACATTCAGAATAATATTCAGGAGGAGTAATATTTTAGGAAACGCAGGGGGCTTGAGCAATCGGTGTAATGTTAAACTGAAAAATTATTGTTAACTTGCTCAAGCCTATAACTCCTTTTTTATATACTTGTAGTTCACACCCACACCTCCTTATGGCATTCAGAAATTTTTAGGGTTTGGCTTTTTTAACTAAGTGAATTATACACTAATTGTAGGCAGTACTAGAAAGGACAAGGAATTGTTACCAAAATGACACTAAAATTGTTAGTCTAGGATATCCTGCAGTGGAGAAATTAATCAGTTTTCCACCTATTATTCCTATTTTCATAACTGAGACACCTACATTTTATTGAGGTGTATGGTGTGAAACACCAATGTGGGAAACTGGACAGTTCACTGAAAATGCTGATTTATATTACACTATACTGGAAATATTGCTAGTTGTTAGTAATTATGAAAATAAGTAATATTTCCATACTTAATACTTAAAAAAAAGTGACTTACAAACTATTGTATGACGTTAGGTGAAACCTTAGATGTTTTTGAAGAAAACTGCCTTTGATATTTGTACTAAAAGTTGCACATCTTAAGAGATATCCAGTATTAATTATCTTGCTAATTATACAATTAAATATGTTTCCTTATTTCTGTAAGTACATCATTGAACATGCACATATATTAGGAATTTCTTGTTATCATCTAAAAGCTTATCCCTGGTTAACAAAATTTGTCTAGGTTGTACAGTTTTCAAGATCTGAAAATTTGTTTGTGAAAGTTTAAAAAATATATGTTGATGTTTGTGCACATTATAATATATTACAGTATTTATGGAAAAGACTATGACTGCTCTACTATCACTATAAAG